>NC_088648.1:1055412-1057912 GCF_964019385.1 Sycon ciliatum | reverse complement strand
TCATCCGTGCTTTTATAAGAACGAAATGGCGCTTTTAGTGACATTTTGCATACAAATCCCCATCTAGTAGGGCGCAGTCACCCAGTTTCGGTGGAAGTGCGCGAGTTCGATTGGGATTCAAGTAGAAAGGGAGCGTCTCAGCTTTCTCGGACCAAGACCATTCGACTCAGCACCCCGAAGACTACAACTGGTGAAATTTTAATTTTTGCCTTAACTTCCCCTTTAATGCATGTGTGCTGTCGCTCCTCCTCTATGGGTCAGAGTGTTGGACACAATTGCAACACGATCTCCAACGTTTGTCAGTCTTTCATATGCGGTGCATCCGTTCCATCCTGGGTGTGTCCCGCAGAGATTGCTGGAATAATCACACGACCAACGCCCAACTGTTGGAGATGTGGGGTGACTCTGATACCATCTGCGTGAAGGTCGCACAGCGTCGCCTAGAGTGGCTGGGCCATGTTGCCCGAATGGACAGTAGCCGGATGCCGAGACAGATCCTGTTTGGTTCGCTTCTCACACGTCGCCCAGCACATGGCCCTCGCAAGCGCTGGAAGGATTGCGTTGTCTCCGACCTAAGAGTTCGTGGCCTCACCAAGGAATGGTACCCTATCGCCAGTGAGTCCCGCGCTGACTGGCGGACTATGTACGCCGAGACTGTGGAGAATGTGCCTCAGCCTGACCCAGTGGTATGTGCGGATTGCAATCGGTCATTCTCGCGCCCTGGAGATCGTGCTCGCCACAAAGATCGTGCTCGCTGAGCAGCGAGGGGCTTGCCACTGTGGAGATTGTGGGCGTTGGTTTCGCAGCAAGGGTGGTCTACCTGTTCACCGCTGTTTCGCACCTCAGCCTCCCGAGCCCCGGCAAGTCTATGTGCAGGATGCCTGCTGTGCTGCGCACTGTGCTGTGTGTGCCCGCTGCTTTCGGTCTGTGCAAGGCCGCGGTCGTCACCGGTGCTCGAGGACTGGCCCGCGCCCGACTGACCAGCAGCGTAATTCGTTCAGCCATGTATGCGTGTGTTCTCGCCGGTTCGTTTGCCCCACCATCTCCGGCGTCATCAGGCTGCGTGCTCCATCTTCCTCTCTGATGCCCCTCAGGGGCCCACTTGACCCCTGTGGCAGTGGCTCTACAGGACAGGACAGGACAGGTATGTGTGTGTATGTGTGTGTGTGTGTGTGTGTGTGTGTGTGTGTGTGTGTGTGTGTGTGTGTGTGTGTGTGTGTGTGTGTGCGTGTGTGTGTCTGTCTGTACATTATGTGTGTACCTCTGTGTGTGCCTCTGTTTGTGAGTGTATGTGTGTGTGTGTGTGGATGTGTGTGTGCATGTGTGTGTGTGTCTGTCTGTACATGTGTGTATGTGTGTGTGTCTGTCTGTACATATGTGTGTGTGTGTCTGTCTGTGCGCCAGTGTGTGTTTGCATATGCATGTTTGTTTCTGATTTTGTCTGGTTTGTGTTTTTGTTGGTGAACTGATAGGTTTGAAAGTTCGGTTTGATCCATCAGTATGGGGACACGCCTCGGATATGATAACATTTAAAATCGGACCAGAGAACAAGATGACAATTGAGAAGAGGAAGGACACATTTCCTTTCCCGAGACCAAGGCCGAAAATCAACAGTAGCAGGCTTCCTGATGTTCACCTAAGCCCCAGCGTCATCCAGTCCATCAAGAAATTCCTCTTCTTCGTTGGCTACCCGCGTAGCACTCATACTCTTGTGGGAGCCTTTCTTGATGCGCATCCTCATGTTGTAGTTTCTAATGAATACGACATGACTGCACAGTTTTGCCTGAATCCAGCCATGACCAGGCAGACTTTGTTCAGTAAACTTTACGCGCAGTCTCGGGTTGCTGCTGAGAGTGGTGTTCGTCGTAAGCTGAACTCAACAGTATTCCCATCGGACAAGAACACATTTTCGTATCATGTCCCTGGGCAATGGCAAGGACGATTTCAAGATACAATCCAGGTGAGTCAGCGTTAATTCCATACCTCCACTGCAGGACGTCACAGTCCACTGTCAGACAACCCATTTTTTGCCTTTACTGGCTTGGATGTACATCTCTATGGAAACGGGCGTGACCACCCTGATTCCTTCTTTCAAAGATTGTTGATGTTTGTCCTTTCTACCCACTCTGGTAGAATGCGTACTCTAGCAGGTATAGTTACTATTTGTTGAAGTAATAATAATAATAATAACACCACAGCACGCGTACAAAGGCCAAAGAACAATGCATGAGAATACACTGAAATTAAGCCAAGTCCGCTTCTGTCTCCAGTCAACAAAAACTCATCCATAAACAATGTCTGATCTCCATTTCGACTTGTCTGCAGCAAGTGCTCGTGCTCCTTCTAGGTGGCTGGCATTCTTCAAAGGAATGTCGTGCCCTGCCAGGTCCTTCATGATGGTGGTAGGGAGAGTAGCCGCGGGACGGCCCCTTCGTCCACGTGACCCCGCTTGAAAATAGCAGGACATCGCAAGGCAAGTGGGTGACTGCTCACTCATCCT
>NC_088648.1:930412-1050412 GCF_964019385.1 Sycon ciliatum | reverse complement strand
CCCTTTCCATTGCTGCCAGCTCCCAGTCTTTTTCAATGCACTGCACCCCACCTTGAAATTTTTGTGATTTGATTTGATGTACACATACTTTGAAGTTGAAATTCGAATTACATGATCAGATTTTTGTTCCACATTTTCTATTTATTTTTACTTCAAGCACAACCCTACCAATGCAAGGAAAGAAGCAGCAGAGAGACACCTACTGAGTCTAATGACTGCCACTGTCAGTTCTCAAACAAAAAATGTTTTTGTCAAATTGAAAAATCTCACCTGTTAGTGTTGCTCACTAGCCACTAGTGACTAGAGTTGTTCGTCCACGAAATTTGCAATATGCCACTACGGTACCAGCAGGAGTAGGTATAGAAGAACAGCTATGCAAAGCCATCTTCACTTTGGAAGGCAGTAAAAGCACCCTTCATACCTCGACCTTGCCTTGGAGTGGAAGCAAATTCACCATGAGTTTTCCAATTCGCTACAATCGATCTCGGGGTGATGATCGTGTCTTCTTCATCACCACTGCAGCCTGGACAGCTTTCGGGAAGACATGTGACACTCTCCTGCTCAACAGATTCCTACATCTAGATTTGGTTACCGTCAGGGAACGAAACAGAGCTGCAAAACACCAAAGTAATAGACCAATCCCGAAAAGATTGTCTGGGTTCGAAAGGGGGCATGTCAACTGAGAGTACACTGTACAACACATACATGGCACTACCTGATCAGCATGCGGCACAGGACGTGTTTGATAGTTCGCGTGTGAATGCGAGGGTAAGTACACGGTTTTCTCGTTAGTTGCATGCAAGAAAGACGATGCGACAGAAAGCAAAGCGCTTTGTAGTTTTCTCTCTCGCTCTGGTAATGGTCTGCTGTTGGAGTGGAAATGCTAAGACATAATGCTTGTTTCGCTCTTCTGTGTAGTGTGAAGAGGTCAACGAACATGTAGAGCTCACTTTGATGAAGTAGGCGAGGCTGTGAGCGCTGTGGCTCAAAGCGATAGGCCCTAAATCTTACGAGATATTTCGAGTGCTATTGTTTGTTGCGAGCGCTTCGTCTTCGATGAGTCCTGCCTCTTTCCTGGCAGCTGCTCTCCTATAGGATCAACCACGAAGTGACTGTACTCATCTGCAGCCGATCAATGTTATATTGCACAAGAAGATATCGTTTTCGCTAAGCCAGTGCCCCGCCAAAGACCATCGCCGTGTCACACCGTCGGAACGAGTTCATGATGAGAAACATCATTCGCGCGAGCGTGATGAAGAACTATTTCGAAAGACAACATAGTCTTTACCCCCGGGACGACAACTATGTGCACGTCCTGCAAGGGGAGAATGTCACCAGCGACATCAACGAAGACGACGGCAGTATTTCGGAAACCTGGAGTCAGCGGAGGTCGTCAAGCTCCTCCGCGACCCGGTACATGTACAGTATAGGTGACATGTCGACACGAGCGTGCGGAAACACAGCATACACTGTAGTAATGTTGCGAGAGTTTGCGGAAGGAGTCCAAGTCGGGAAACCCATCAGCTCCAAAAGCTACCTGTAGGTGGGCGATGAGACTCCAGCTTCAGACTACAACAGTCAGGACTTGTAAATAGTTGAACTAACTTTGTGGAGCAGCAGATCGAGAAGTTAGTTAGCTGAAATCGTAGCTGTTGCAGTATGTCGGCGCTATGTAGCTTGCATTTTTTACGGAGAGTCGATCGCCACGCGAATGTTTCTCTCCTCACCGAGAGCTACCTTGCCTCCAAACTCCGTCAGGGTCTGCCTAAGGTACCGAAGGTCCTTTGACTAGCTGCTGGCAGGACTCCATCAAATCCTTTAGCTTCAGCTCGGCGAGCAAAAGTCTCTCTCTCCTCCGCCATGAGCTGACACACACAAACTGAATACAAAACGATGCACTTCACACGTGCTGGCTTGCACGCGTGCCCCCTCTCACGAACCCAGACAATCTTTTCGGGATTGGTCTATTGTTTTCTTCCATTCAATTCCACTGCTGAGCATGCACAGCATGGTGACAGCTAAGCAGTACGCACGTCATCAAGCCCAATTTCCAAATATGGAAAGTGTTATTTATGAAATTTGACACGGTTCCTCTTCTCTGATCGGCTCGAGACATAGCTCATCGGAATCAGTGCCCACTTCTCCTTCGGATAAGCCATACTTATTTTTGGCGTTCAGTTTCCCTTTAAGTTACCACAGCGCCAGTGTACAGTAGACACAGCCGACGCACACTCTTTTAATCTTATCAGATTCTGCTGCATATGCTACTGAGTGCGGAAAGAATGAAAAAAGAGAAAAAAAATGAAATATAGGGATTCACTGGCCAGTAAAATCCACTTCAGTCAGCTGTGTGGTGGATACAGGTTAAAAATTAGTGGCGGTCAATTCATCAGATGTCTCAGTCTGAGTCTGAGTACTTGAATGCATTAGTGTTTTGCAGTAGTCATGGTTTCAACGTATCTATCCCTGCCTGTTGTTCTCGGCTTTTTTCAGGTCATCGGTGATAAAAAGGGTGGTGGGACCACCAAATTCACAACCAGATCCCGCCAGCGCGTTGTATTCGGAAACCTGCTTCAGATGGTGGCTCTGCCAATCTATGTTGTTCATTTGATACGCAATCCATTCGACAATAGAGAGGTTCCGCACTACGTAAAGTTGAGCAACTTTACGTTAGTGGGAGGGAAAAACCCGTGAATTCGCGAGTTTGCACTCCACTTACGGAAAGTTGTCTACGGAGAGTACGTAGATAGGACTCTGATAACGTAGCTGGTCCGTAAGTGGATTGGGGTACAAATTTATGACTCTCTCCCCAGGTCGATCTGGTCGTACACTGCCGCGTTCGGAGTTGCCAAGGGCAGCTACGTGATTTGAAAACTCCGTATGGCGGAACCCAGATCCGCATGCAGTTTACGTAAAACTTTCCGTAGATCGACTACGTTTTTTACTAACGTAATTACGTTATGCGGAACCTCTCTAATATCTCAACCATGCTTCTGCGCAACTTGAAGGCACGCCACAATGCAACCAAGGTCAGTTATACACCATCTAAGAAGTACAGTAAACCTAGCTGGTGTAAGCGACCTCTGTGTTTAGCGACCACATGCTCTTACCGACCTCTGTGTTTAGCGACCACATGCTCTTACCGACCTCTGTGTTTAGCGACCACCTGCTCTTACCGACCTCTGTGTTTAGCGACCACATGCTCTTACCGACCTCTGTGTTTAGCGACCACATGCTCTTACCGACCTCTGTGTTTAGCGACCACCTGCTCTTACCGACCTCTGTGTTTAGCGACCACATGCTCTTAGCTACCGTTTTCCATGCACCGACAGTTCTACACAGACACCGTGGGACCTGGTTCTAAATACCACCTGGCTTTAACGACCGTTTTTGCTTGCACCATGGGGTGGTCGCTTAAACCAGGTTTGTACAAGTGACAGTTCCCGGAGTGGGACTGTGACGGTCGCTGGAGTATGGATAACGCCGCAACGAAATGGTGTGTTGTTTCAACTTGTTTGTAAATTACTACTCTGAACAGAACCACCAGCCCTAAAAACATGGCAATATTACATGTAGACTAGAGCATCATCTTTGCTGCAGCTCATCGTGGAGGACTGATAACAGCATGATGCGCTAAGGTTACTCTCTTTTTTGCAGTACAGGTGGAATTACGATAATTCAAACTTCTAATTATTGTAAAACTGTAAAGTCTAACGTTTTAACGACCAATATTTTCCGCTATTTTGAAAAAACCTTATCGTGAACTTGGTCTGAGATGTCTGCATAAAAAAAGCGCATACAGATGGGTGGCCAGGTAGCCATCGTTACACTTTCTGCACGTTATCATGCCAAAATTACAAAAACGTTAGACTTTTTGGTCGTTAAACTTTCCGGTTTTACTGTATGGAAACATGTTGCCACAACAACCTATGGATATACTTGATGGGTATGGATTAAATAATGAGAACGAAGGGTACACCGCAGAGTATTTTCACGAGTGCATTAGCACGAGGGAAAATATAACTAATTATATAAGGGACACGGTATACACGGAGTGGGAATGATCTATCTCTCCCATGTACTTGGTTATGACTGCGACACTGTAGTTGCTTCACCTGCGACTGCCAGGATCCAGGCACCCCGCGGCCAGGGCTAAAAGGCACATTGCAGGGAGAGAACACGTGCAGTCAGCCTACTGGGCCATGTCAGTCGTTTGCGAGCAAAGAATCAAAGCATTACCGTAATTCGTCCAGCAACACAGTTCTACATTCTCTTGTGTGAGAAATTTCTGGTGGCGGTCGAGTGTCGGGCACTCTGTGAGCAGAGGAAGATCTCTGCTATGTGAACCTTCCATAGAGAAGAGAGCTGTTTTCTGCCAAAACATACTGTAGCTATTATAAAAGTACTTTTATATTGAATTCTTCAGATGCACTGGACAGGTTTTCCTTTCTACCCAGCAGTGCTCTAGCCAGCAGTGCTCTAGCCAGCAGTGCTCTAGCCAGCAGTGCTCTAGCCAGCAGTGCTCTAGCCAGCAGTGCTCTAGCCAGCAGTGCTCCAGCCAGCAGCGCTCTAGCCAGCAGTGCTCTAGCCAGCAGTGCTCTAGCCAGCAGCGCTCTAGCCAGCAGCGCTCTAGCCAGCAGTGCTCTAGCCAGCAGTGCTCTAGCCAGCAGTGCTCTTGCCAGCAGTGCTCTTGCCAGCAGTGCTATAGCCAGCAGTGCTCTTGCCAGCAGTGCTCTAGCCAGCAGTGCTCTAGCCAGCAGTGCTCTAGCCAGCAGTGCTCTAGCCAGCAGCGCTCTAGCCAGCAGTGCTCTAGCCAGCAGTGCTCTAGCCAGCAGTGCTCTAGCCAGCAGTGCTCTTGCCAGCAGTGCTCTTGCCAGCAGTGCTCTAGCCAGCAGTGCTCTAGCCAGCAGTGCTCTAGCCAGCAGTGCTCTAGCCAGCAGTGCTCTAGCCAGCAGTGCTCTAGCCAGCAGTGCTCTAGCCAGCAGTGCTCTAGCCAGCAGCGCTCTAGCCAGCAGCGCTCTAGCCAGCAGCGCTCTAGCCAGCAGTGCTCTAGCCAGCAGTGCTCTAGCCAGCAGTGCTCTTGCCAGCAGTGCTCTTGCCAGCAGTGCTATAGCCAGCAGTGCTCTAGCCAGCAGTGCTCTTGCCAGCAGTGCTCTTGCCAGCAGTGCTCTTGCCAGCAGTGCTATAGCCAGCAGTGCTCTTGCCAGCAGTGCTCTAGCCAGCAGTGCTCTAGCCAGCAGTGCTCTAGCCAGCAGTGCTCTAGCCAGCAGTGCTCTAGCCAGCAGTGCTCTAGCCAGCAGTGCCGCAAAGTTATCACATGCACAGTAAAACCTGTCAAGGCGACCACTCGGTTACGGCGACCACCTGTCCGGGAAGACCACCGAAACCAGGACCGAGGGATGCTATTTCCAGTCAAATGACCCTGGACAAGGAGAGCACCTGGTAACAGAGACCACCTTGTGAAGGTCCCTTCAGCGGTCGTCTTAGACAGGTTTCACATGTGCTGAAGTAAGCCATGTGTTACATCACTGTCACAGCAAGAAAAGTACATTTGAAAATCATCAACAGCTGCTCTACTAGAGCACCCAATGCCTACTTCATAATTGTACAGTAAAATCTGGTTTAAGCGACCACCCCACGGTGCAAGCAAAAGCGGTCGTCAAAGGTCTTTGGAACCAGGTCCCACCATTTCTGTGTAGAACTGTCCATGCATGGGGAAAGGGCAGGTGGTCGCTAAACCCAGAGGTCACCTACAACCGGTTTTACTGTATGTGCAGCATGGTGCTCTGGCTGCATATCGCCTCCAAGCCATGACGTGGGGATCGCGGATGCTCATAGGGGCACAGTACACCTACACGTGTGACACACATTCTACATTTGTATGTTTGTGTGTACATGTGTGTGTGTGTGTGTGTGTGTGTGTGTGTGTGTGTGTGTGTGTACATGTGTGTGTGTACATGTGTGTGTGTGTGTGTGTGTACATGTGTGTGTGTGTGTGTGTGTGTGTGTGTGTGTGTGTGTGTGTGTGTGTGTGTGTGTGTGTTTGTGCTTTCTTTCTGCTTTCCCCGCAAGACATCACCAATCAATGCTGCAAAACGTTTACGTACTGAGATATATAAGTATTTTCAAATGGCGCAATTAAATGTCAAGTTCCATCAAGACAAGCGCCTCTTTCCCAACATTCTGGATATTCACGCAAAGAAGTTGAAGAAGACGCCAAGAAAAGTCTTGTTAGAACTCTGTAGGTTTCTGGAGCTGGAATGTTCCGAGAGCTGGCTCAAAGCCTGCACAGCTTTCGTCCACCCCAGCACGTCTCGCACAAGAGACGTGATTGTATGGCCCGAGGACTTGAAGAAGATAGTTCGTGCCGAAATGGAGAATATACCATTCTTAAGAGGAGGCTACACCTTTGACTCGGACTGATTCTGACCACTTTACACAAGACTCTTGCGCACACAGCACAGGCTGTCGATTGCCACAGTCGATGTACATGTATACGGCTGATGTGAATGATGCAAACTGGTGTTGTTAACTTACCACTTCTGACGTATCCTTATCACTCCCCAGACCTGCAATAACATTACGTGTGCTTTACACAATGTAAATCTGTGAGCCTGTTTCGGAGTGTGAACGGTACCAGTTGCGCTGCACTGAATGCAAATCCAAAGGCTCATTTGTGGTACTATTATGACTGCGACCGTCTTTTCCACATTTAGTCAGTAGTTTTCCACATTTACCGTAAAGTCTTGTATAAAAGCCGCCCTCGAATAGAAGCCGCAATTTTGGGTCCATCAAATCACACATAAGCCTGGTTTTAGTGTTGACATACATAGAAATACCTGTCTTGTATAGAAGCCTGTCTCATATAGAAGCCTGCAAAATTTCACCAAGAAAGTCATAGAAGCCGCGGCTTTTATACAAGACTTTACGGTAGTTGTGTCGTTGTCTGGCTGTCTTTCCATGTAAAGTTAGATTTTCCAAAAAAATCAACAAATAGCACGCCTCCGCCGTTTCATGAAATGATCCGTGTTATACTAGGCGCTTCGCACATTTCCATGGCAGTCAAGATAGACACTAGAGAAGCGAGTACATGACTTGTGCAGTTTCACACTGTGCTATGTGCCAATACCGGTACCACTGCCATCCCTTGTCAAAACCTGCCATAGCTTCCTATAGGAAATACGGCAAGACCAGGTGTTATCATGCTTACCTTTGTCAGCCTCAGTGATTCAGTCACTGTCTTGTCCAGGTGGTATTTCCTCACGGTGCAGCTGATCATGTACTCAGTGGTTGGCTTCAAGTGATTCATTTCGTGGCTGGTTGTATTGATTAATTTTAGTATTCATTGCATTTTGTTAGGAATGTGTCTGCTCCGCACACTGGAGCTGGCGCTATTCCGCCGACTTGACACTTGACTGCCTCACGACTGCCATCCAGAGCACAGGAGAAGTCCATCGAACCTTCGACTCAGCAATATGCACTGGTGGACAATGCTCGGCGAAAGATGCAATTCTGCTTTTCAGTCTGCTCAAAATTCTGCTGGAAGAACTTGGAGTTCTGCTGATTTTTCTGCTCATCCGATTGCATATCATTCTACATAGATGAGCCATGCTAAAATACCACCACAGACCAAAAATAGATTTCCAGTTTTTTTTGCTAAAAAATGATTATACACACCTGTAGGCTAATGTTCACTGTCTGAAAGTTTGGGAAATGTCAGCGTCGTCGTCCACGACTTCTCTGGATGCTATGGTGGTAGTGTCGTCTCCTGTGGTCGGTCAGGTGAAGGGTAGAATGTATTTCCAGGCGAGCCACGATGTTAGCCTCCTACGGGAGGTCACAGCGTTTTGAACCGTGATGCTTTCGTGCGGGCATCTCCATGCTGGGAAGAGATCGCCAATACAGTGAAACTAACTACTTCGTTCCCTGGCCGTTTCTCTAAAGCCACGGTATGGACACTTCGGGAGAGGGCAATACATCGGATGGAAGAGTTCCTCCGGGAGGACAGTCGACAGCGAAAGCAAAGTGGCGTGTCCGTCAAGTTTCAGGAGAAAGAACAGCTGTTAGAAGGATTGAGAGAGCGGTTTGCGGAGCGAGAACCAAATAAACAACTAACTTGAGCAAGCTCATCTAAAAAATTATTATTTCTTGTATTGAAAAGGTAACATTCGAAATTATTTTGTAGCAATACAGCCTTTTACCGGGTGCTATTTTGGATTTCCAGGGGCAGGGTTACGAGTTACAACGTTCGATGGATCATGGAGCCTGGATCATGGAGCATGTGGAGGTGGATAAAAACGTAGTAAAATCCAATGAGCGACACCGATATGTATTATATGTTATCACTCCCTTAGTATTGACTCACATAGATTTTTGCCATACCTAAGCAGTCAAATATTCCTGCATATTTCACTCCTTAGGGCTATATTGACGGCTTATATTTGACTGCTTAGGGCCGTTTCACACGAGGTACAAAATCGCGTACATGTCACGTTTCCGGTTATGTTCCCAAGGAGATGGAGCACTTTTGGCGCGAAATGTGAAACGCATCGTGTACGTTTTCAGCAAGACCAGGAGGGGTGTAGAAAGCAGGATATACCCAGCGTTCTACTGACAAACTTCGTTTTCCTTGCATTGTGATCTGTCGTCGTGTTTGCTTTTTTTGCTTCTGTTTGCTTTCATTGCTGGTTGCTGGTTGTGCCTTCCGTTTCGGACAATGCCTCGCCAAATATTCTCTGATGACCTGGAGGCTAGACTTATTGAGTTGTGGGCCGACTATCAAAAGTCAAAAAGTGGCCAGATGGTGAAGCGTATTGTGAGGGAAAGGGAGATCGCCGAGAAACTCAATGCTGCGTTCCGCTCAGGATGGTTGAATCCAGAGAAAAACTTGAAATTACACTTTGAACAAGCGAGGGCAATGCAGTCCTTCTTCGCCTCGCCATCCTTTGCAACCTCTCTCGTCCGTTCATCTTTCTCTCCTTGTGGCGATCAAAGAAAACGAGAATCAGGGACAGAACATCTCCTTGCCAAACTAATAATAATTATTATTCTTTTGTGTTCAAAACTCCCGCGTTCGCGTGCGGATTCCGTATTTTACGACTTCTGTGCGAGGCAGGTCAAAGCTGCCATGGCAACTGCTGCTTGAAAAGCATGTTGCGACACTCGTGTGAAATCACGCGCTGTGTACTGTGCCTAGAACGCCCATTCGTGAAAAGCCATGTATACTCGTGTGAAACGGCCCTAACTTCGGCCTAAGGGGTTGCGCAGTTGAACGGTGCCTAGTGCAGCATTGTCACTGCATGAGTAGGCCGTGGTGCAACGGTTGTGCAATCATAAAACGGGATTCATGAGGTTATCGTTCTGGAATTTGAAATACGGACTGTTTGTCGTGATAAATCTAATATTGACTTCGTACTTGGTCAGTATAGGAAATAAAAACCTCGTAAAAGACCTCGGCTTCGCCTCGGTCTTTTACTCGGCTTTTATTTCCTACATTGACCTCGTACTCAGTCAATATTAGATACATACGTTACCATGGTTACGTTTTTACGCTGTGCTAACCTCTCTGTGTCCATGGCATGGTGTCCCGATCCTAGTCTAGATCCTGGACGGTGAGCACCAGGGAGTCGACTCCCTGGTGAGAACAGACGTCGAGGACCATCAGTCATCACTGGTCATATCCACAACGCTGTCACCACCAAACTGGCTAGTCGCAAACCCGCAAGAAAGTCGCAAGCGAGGGCTTGCGACTAGTTTTTTTCGTAGGTGACACTGACAGCGTTGAGAATGACCGAGGGTCCTCGAGGCTCGACGTCTGCGACTCACGCTGCTATCTGGTGTTCACGAGGACTGGTGTTTGTCGCGCTGGAAACGGAGTGTCTCTGAAAGTCAACATGTAGGGAGCAACACACAATTTCCTAGTTATCGCCGAAGTGTCTGGAGATATGTGGATTTTGTAGAAAAAAAAAAAGAAAAAAAAAGTCGCACCAACCTCTTCTTCACATTGTTGTCCCCAGCGCGGGCGATAGTTTGGAGGCAACAACGTTGTGAATGGCCAACGGTCCTCAGTGCTTGCTCAGCACCTCCATGAGCGATACTGACTCACGCTGCTACATGTATCTGGTGTTCACGAGGTGTTTGTCGCGCTGGAAACGGAGCGTCTCTGTAAGTTTGTATCCCTGGTGATGTTTTTGCCTGGAGAGCACTATTTATGACTGTGGTGCTCTTCAGGCATAATCTTCCCCAGCCTACTGAAGCTCAACAATACACAGTGTTTCAGGGAATTCACCGCTCATCAGTAATAATTACTGTATTGTTATTACTGATGAGCGGTGAATTCCCTGAAACACTGTGTATTGAGCAGGGTGCTTTCTTGCAGGTTTGCCCAGTGGACGGTTCGATGGACTTCTCGTGTGCTCTGGATAGCAGTCGTGAGTCAGTCAAGTGAGAATTCAAATCGGCAGGAAAAGCGCGAGCTCCCATGTAGGGAGCCTCCACTGGCACCAGATGGAGTTAGCCTAAAAGAGACACGTGTAATAATCACAACCTCCGATTAGATAGCGGTTTCAATGTTTCAACCCCCCCCCCCCCTGGGTTGGGTCCAGCCGAAATTCCCGCCCGCCTCATGCATGCAGCTCAGTGGAGCACAGAGTGACTAGCGGGATCGAGCGCAATGCGAAGAACAAAGCTGCACGGATACAGTCTTATCACAGATCACAGAGCTGTATAGGTACTGGAAGGTGATCATGGTGATACAGCCTCGATTCCGGTTGCATTTTGGTTTGGAATTAACTTTCGCTGTATTCGTAATAGGTGGCACGAAATAACTAAAGTTTGTACCAAACTATAGTTTTTTCCGAACGTTCGGCCGGGGTGACACTGACAGACCTCGATCAAAAACGAAATTATTTAGTACATGTACGTTTAATACGTAACGAGAACGTGCGGCCTAGGAGGCTTTGCATTTCTGGCAGTTTTCTGTAGCTGTGGTCTCCGATCAGGTGATTTCATTGGGGTCGCGTGGCCCACGCATGGTCGGGGCTCGTATAAATATAATGCCACTAACAGACTACAGTCATAGTCTTGTTGTACGTACATGTACGCGTTCATGTTCATGACTGTATGTGGACAACATTCCACCAAGGTCTACTGCTGTCATACTTCACAGCCCAACCATTGGCAATGGCCATCAGCGCCCGCGCCCGGAGCTCTCTGAGAAGAAGAAAGACAACATCACTGAGAAGTGAGATGTCAAGGGAATGACTTCTCCTTGTCACTACCAGTGCAGTATGCGTCTTGCACATGCCATCACTGCACTGACAGTCTGTGACGGTCTGGGCCTGGCAGTGGCACTAGACGGTAGACCTGGTCAGTCTGATCTGGTGCATCTGCCGACCTGGCCTGCTGTTTCCCCAGCTATGTCAAACTCGAGTCGAGGCAGGAGACAAGGCCTTCACCATGTTCACTCGCACCTTCCCGTGGGTCGGTCCCAAGGCCGCGGTCACACACGCGCACAGGCTTCATGCACACCCCCATTTCACCCAGCAACTCGCCTACTGACTGTAAATCATGGTAAATACACCACCTACATACAGTCTTCGTCATCTTTCTGTACTGACCATGCATGTTGACCATGACTGTCTGTGGACATCGAGTGCATTGGACATCGCTATGTACGTAACCCGTGAAGTCGTTCCGGTACTTGATTCGCCAGTACAGTCTACAGTCTTACAGATCAGCCGAGGACTAAAAAGTAAAAACTGACCTAGTTCGCACCGCTCTGTGATGCACTGACGCAGTGACGGTACATGCATGCGTATGTGGCCATTGTGGGACCATGACTGTAGAGGTCTACAGTATACAGACGCTGGATGAGACAGCCAACCCAGATCCTGCCCCTCGCTTTGTCACTGCCGCATGCCATGCGCTGGGAGGTCCATTGCGTCACCTGTGTTCTCTCATTCGGTACATACATGTGCCGTCGACATAGCTAGCTGGCGCGTGCATGCAGCGAGTGCGATCAAATCGTCAACGCAAGAAGAATTGCATTTTTGTGTTTCACTTGTGAAGTGTCCTTGAAATAGCGGCTTCTTTTGCCTTGAATAGGGGTAATAGGTAACGTCGAGAGATGGAATGAGCGTTTGATTCACTGCCCTGGCAATACGAAAACTTGAGCGAAGATTGCCTAACTGATCATGTCTTCCCCGTGGCCGGGTATGCCCAGTGGTGGAAGCGTAGCTGCTGCGGGCTCGTCGGCTAGCGATCCTTGGGCTTTATCTTCTGCACCAACCGCGCAGCAACAGCAACAGCAACAGCAGCAATACGTTCAGCAACAACAGCGAGTGGCATTGGAGCAAAAGCGTCAGCAACTGCAGCAACAGCAGCAGCAACGCCAACAGCATCAGCAGCAGCAGAATCAGCATCAGCAGCAGCAACCTCAACATCTACTGTCCTCGCAGCACACACCGGCGGCGGTCGCACCGTTGCAAGTCAGACCAGTGGAATCAGGCCGATCACCACTTGCGGATAGGCATCGCATGAGCGTATCAGATCCATGGGGAATGCAGAACACAGCAAGTACTTTCCCTGCGGACAACAATGCAGCAGGATTCGCTCAACAGAGGCCAGCTGCACAAAATCCACAGCCTGGCAGCATGCAGCCACCTCCACCCCGGTCAGCAGCAGCACCAGTAGCAGGACCAATCGTACCACCATACGTTCCACCACGTGAGCAAACGTCAGCCAGCGCAGCAGGGCCATCGTCATCTGCGGCATCCTCTGCATGGGCAACCTTTGACAGTGTGCCTGCACCATCCCGTCCCGACGTACCCACTCAGCATGCTGCCGCGCCATCGGCAGCGCAATCCTCGCGTCGACACAGCTCAGCAGAAGTGCTCTTCGATGCCCAGACGTTCCAGCAGCAACAGCAACAGGTATGGGGCGGACAGACAACAGGCGCTGGCAACGCCACCGGAGCTGTGGGTACTGTGGGCGGGAGTATTGCTCCACCACCGCAGGCCAGCCACCGGCGACAGCACAGCTCTGGTGCCATAGTAACGCATGCAGCCATACCGGAACTTCCCAGTGGTACCAACACAAGTCACACGCAACCAATAGACCCTAACACCAAGTCGGTGACGGAAACGAAACTTCAAGCCACCATCGAGCTGTTACGACGACAACTCGGAGAATCGCAACAGGAAGTTATCCAGGCAAAGCTCAAAGGCTCCGAGCTGGCAGCAGATGTGGCACGGCTTCAGAAAGACTCCGGCGCGGCAGACAGCGTGAAGAGCCTGAAAGAGGAGGTGGAGGTGTTGCGCAATCAGGTAACGATGGCTCGTTCCCAGGGCGCACAGCACCAGCAAAACTCGCAGACAACGGCCACGCACATGCAGGAGCTGAAGCAAGCGTATGCAGCATTGGAGCAGGAAGTGGCACGACTGCGAGAGGAGAAGATGAAGCTGACGGCCGAGAAATGCGAATTATTGGAGCAAGTAAGTCTTCTGTGTGTACATACTAGCTATTAGACACCCTTAGCAAACAACGGTAACGCTATTTTTTACGGTACTCGTACCTTGATCACCCAAATAGCGTTGAAGCTGCAGCGTATAAACGTTATGGGGGCTGATTTATCGTTTTGACCAACGGTACGTGTTTTGGCCAAATATTGCATAGTCCGTACGCAATTCACCTTGTATCGCGTATATGGTGACAAAAATGGTTGTACCGCGCGAAATCAAAGCTATTCTCGTGGCAACAGCGTACTAAAAATAGCGTGCATCTTGCTAAAGGTCGAACCCAAATCACGGTATTTTCCCCCTTACGATAATACCGTTACAACATAACGTTTTTTGCTAAGGGTGTCTATTATTCTCTCCAACCCCCCCCCCCCCCTCTCCACCCCCCCCCCCCCCCCCCCCCCTCTCCATCCTCCACCCAGCACGGTTTCATCTGCCTTGAATTTCTGGGGAAATCAAGTAAATGAGGGCATGCAGTCGCACAACAGTGCACGTTTCCTACCTACCCCTAGATATGTTATTACTTATTTCATGACCAATGGCAATGCACTGTAATACGCCATGTATACTCGTACACATCGTCGAGTCTCCCCGCGCCTTCGAGCCCAAGGCTGCTCGTGTATAAGACCATGCCGGGCTCATAGGCTCAGCTAAAGGACGCACACGGCATGGCATACACATGCACGCCTATGGGCTACCTTGAATTCTGACTGTGCATGTGTTGATCTATACAGGTTATACAATTGCATTATCAGTTCGGATGCTTTGGCAAAGTGACAGACTTGTGGCACAGCGCTGCACTTGCACTAGTGACTCATATTGCAGCGATCACTCGAAACGCCGCTGACTCACGCTCGTATATTTATGTCCATTTGAAAATATCGATGAAATCATTCGCATTACCTCTACGTGTTGATCCGCCTGTAGAGCAATGCCTATAATTGTACAATCCCATGTCCTTATATCTGCTCATCCCATGACGAGCTTGAGGTAATCCCATCGTTTTATCCATGGGAACCTGCGGCATGCTCAGCTACAATAATTTTAGACTCTGGTGAAGAGCCAGGGATTAATTTATGAGAAGAAAAATTGCCAGTTAGGTGTAGAACGTCAGTGCGGTTGGTCAGTGTCATGCAATGTTTATCGCATGAGCTGATTGTAAAGTAACTGGTGCTGTTAGTGGGCGTTATAGCGTAGTTTGTAGCTCTTCGGTCCTCTTTTCTTCTTACAGTAATGTTGATTTTTTCTAAGCACTCGCAGACTCCATTGCAGCCATTCACACATTATAGGGTACCTCACTTCAAACTCTCCAACTACGGTCTCTTCGCTGCATATGTTCACTTCACTTCCAAAAAAAACAAATAATATTAGATATAAATTGAATGCAAATTGGTGCATTCAATTTATATCTAATATTATTTGTTTTTTTTGGAAGTGAAGTGAACATATGCAGCGAAGAGACCGTAGTTGGAGAGTTTGAAGTGAGGTACCCTATAATGAGTAATGTTGATTGTACAAGTAGTCGAAGAGCCACTGCTGAATGTCATTTCATCGCATGGACTAGAGTCATGATTACTAGTATGTTGTTAGAAGTACCTGAATTTTCAAGTTTGAGGTAGTAAAAAAGGAAAAGAAAAAAATTACTACCAAAAGTAGGACTAGAACGAAGGACCTTCAGCAGGCGAGCTATGCTCTTACCGCCATGGGAAGGGGCTGTCGTCGTCCAAGCAACAACTGTTCAATATTTTCTTGTGAATACGAAAGTGATTCACTGGCTAGTGGTATGCCGCCCTCACAGTGCACATGATCTTCACAATGCACATGATCCTCACAGTGCACACGATCCTCACAGTAACCGCAGTACCCACACACAACACGTGAGTGACCGTTAGTTGTCATGTACCGTGTAATAGTGTTTAATCTAGTTTGCTGCTGTTGCTGCTGTTGCTGCTGTTGCTGCTGTTGCTGCTGTTGCTGCTGTTGCTGCTGTTGCTGCTGTTGCTGCTGCTGCTATTCCTGCTGTTGCTGCTGTTGCTGCTATTGCTGCTGTTGCTGCTGTTGCTGCTGTTGCTGCTGCTGCTGTTGCTGCTGTTGCTGCTGCTGCTATTCCTGCTGTTGCTGCTGTTGCTGCTATTGCTGCTGTTGCTGCTGTTGCTGCTGTTGCTGCTGCTGCTGTTGCTGCTGTTGCTGCTGCTGCTATTCCTGCTGTTGCTGCTGTTGCCGCTATTGCTGCTGTTGCTGCTGTTGCTGCTATTGCTGCTATTGCTGTTGCTGCTATTGCCCTTGCTGCTGTTGCTGCTATTGCCCTTTCTGCTGCTGCTGCTGCTGCTGGTTCTGCTGGTGCTCCTGATGTTGCTGCTACTGCTGTTGCTTGCATGTGCCTGCCTTTCTAGGTTGTTCGAATTCAGCAAGGTGGCACTCAGTTGTCGATCACAAGTGCGTCGCCAAGTCGACCGGTATGTTGTGTTCACCTCAAGCACCACTGTGGTGCGAGGAAATGGCTGTACATCATCGTTTTGCACATAACGACTTCAAATGTGACAGAATTTTATAAATTCGTTAAATCGTAAGAATTGTATGTTCGTTAATTAGCATTGCTTGTCTGACAGTATCCGTATATGAATAGCGTTGTATTCACATGTGATACTACAGGCATCCAGACCTTCATCACCCAAGCCAGAACCTGTGGTCAGCACCGGCAGCACTGTGGCCATTGAGACAACATCTGCCGGTGACACCACGGAACAAGACAGTACCGCAGCAGCATCCTCGCTCCCGCTAGGAAACTTATCCAATGGTTTCCGACAGCTGCTGCAGTCGTTGCAGAATGCGTGCAATTACATCGTGACGAGTGAGCAGCTGGAACAACAACAGGTATGAGCCTGTCCACTCGTATTACTTGAAACTGTTTGGAAATAGACCACCAGAACTTGAGGGCTCAACTGTCTTCAGATTATCGTATGGAAATAGATATTGCTGTTGGTGTTCGAAAAATACCGAAAATGCCCTGTACGTTTTAAATGCCAGACCCATAGTATGCATCATTTAGAGAACAATTGTATGCCCGGAAACCCGGCCCGAATCTGACCAAATACTAAATGCGTTGCTTATACGTCACTATCTGACTCCAAAGTACTTTCTGGAACCAATCCAAAACGCGGAATTAGGACAGAATGTGGAAAATTGTGGATGTGTAGGTAGAACAGCTGTTTCCAAGAATTCCAACAATCTATTGTAAAGGACCTACTCCTACCTTGTGATCGTAAGAAACGTGAATGTCAGATTTTGAAGAGAACTTCCTCCCCCCCCCCCCTCCCCCATACCAGGGGCGTACGCAGGGTTCTTCAGAGGGGGGTTACACCGGCATGCATGTAACAGTGCGACGAGTAGATATCACGATACCGGTACTCTCTGCGCATGCACGTGCAGTGCGAGACAATAATCCGGGGGAGGGGGAGGGGGAGGGGGAGGGGGGATCGTCCGCACCCGTCAACCCCCCCCCCCCCCCCCCGGTACGCCCCTGCATACTGAGTGAATAAGCTTTGCCTCAGGGTACTTACAACTCAGGCTACTGGGTTGGTAGTGCTGATGTCCTGCAAACTGTGTCGTATACTTTCTAGTTTCAGTGTAAAGACTAGGGGTGAAACAATTATACCGAGTACTCGCTCGGTTTTTTCAAAAATAATCGTACTCGGAATAAATCAGAGTACTCCTTCATACATGGTACATGCATTTACTACAGAAATCTGCAGTTTCAGGGCAGCAGTCGGCAGATGGTGATGTGCAGTCTGTGTGGTGAACATTTGTTCATGGGTAGAGAGAGCCCAAATGACCCACTACCCAATATACCCGAGAAAAATGACGGCTACTCGGTTCAATCAGGGTTGTATCATGTTATTTTAAAGCCCCTGGTGTGCAATTTTTAGGAGATGAAAAATACTCGAATACTCGAATATTCGATCGGAGAAAATCAGAGTACTCGAACTCGGGATCTCAGTGCCTACTTTCACCCCTAGTAAAGACCTTGCCTTGTCTGCCCCATCCAAGTTTCTCTACGCATATGTTTGTTCTTTGTATGATGTCCACTCCGCATGCACTGTGTTAACACGTACATGTAGGTGGAAATGAGGTGCATTGCACTAGAAAGTACAGCTCAATGTGTGTGTGTGTGTGCTGTTGCTGTGTGTGTGTGTTACTGTGTGTGTGTGTGTGTGTGTGTGTGTGTGTGTGTGTGTGTGTGTGCATGTGTGTGCGTGTGTGTGCATGTGTGTGTGTGTATTTCTGTGTGTGCGTATGTGTGTGTGTGCGTACCGCTTCTTTGCGTACACATCTTGATTCCCTGTACACCCCCGCCCCATAGCTGATATCAGCGGTGCGTCACATAGCCCAGCAGCTAGCCACGGCGTGCAGCAAGTGTAAAGAGTGCTCGGTGCATGACAGTGTGCTGACACAGCGCCCAGTCTGGATACAACACGGCAAGGATATCTCCACAGCTAGCAATGCACTACTGCAGGCTGCAAGAGTGAGTACAAGATTTGCTAGGTGTGACAACTACTAAGTAGTGGTTGCGACTGCGGCGATGATTTGATGATTTGATTTGATTTGATTTGATGATTTGATGATTTGTCAAGTGTCAAGTAAAGTCAGCGGAATAGCGCGAGCTCCAGTGTGGGGAGCAAACCCTTTGTCACAACTACTCATATACCTATTATAATGGGACCCTGTAGCATGTATTGATCGGACACGTTTTCACACACCAAGGTGCTGTGGATCGAACGTGCATCCCTGGATCAACAGGAATCCTGTAATTTGAAGACAATTTTCCGCTGCACCAAGGGCTTCCAGTTGTAGGATAGGACATAATTATTTCAAAAAGTTCATCTCTAGACTTTGCGATTAGTTGAATTTTGGTTTGACCTCCATGAGAATTTGTCACCGTAATATTCAGTTCCAGTCCTAGTTTCACAGCGCACGCTTGGTATTTCGAGCTTTGTTATCCGTCAACTTCTAATAATCCGAAACCGTGTTCGCAACCCAACTTTCTACACGGAAATGCAGCTCTGAGCATACTGAACATTGTGTGGGGTAAATCAGTGTCTCTAGTCTGTGGTGCATATATGAAATTGTTCCCTCTCTCTGTCTCTGTCTGTCTATCTGTCTGTCTCTCTCTCTGTCTGTCTGTCTGTCTGTCTCTCTCTCTCTCTCTCTCTCTCTCTCTCTCTCTCTCTCTCTCTCTCTGTCTCTCTCTCTCTCTCTCTCTCTCTCTCTCTCTCTCTCTCTCTCTCTCTCTTCCTCTGTGTTTCAAACACATCATGCTATCCACAATCAATACAGTCCTATGCCAGCAGTCCTGGCCAAGCCATGCGACCAGCGTTATCAACGGCCACGAAGACCGCACACGGTGGTCTGCTCAAGCTTGCACAGTACGTTGACAATCTCCTAGCCGCATCGACTCAAAGCTCTGCACCTCCCTCAGCAAGTCACTCCAGATCTCAGTCCCCACAGCCCGTCACGTCAAGTCAAGGGCAGACACCACCTGCAGCGCCACCCTCCGTACCAGCTCCTTACGTCTCGGCCGCAGCTGTACAGCAGCAATTGCAATTGAGACCTGACACTGTAGATGTGAAGGCAAGTAAACTGATTGTCGTCATGTGTAGAATCTTGTGCAGTGAACATTCTTGATGCATGTGTTATGGTCTTGGAGGTAGACACACCGTGACAGTTCCCTATAGTTTCCGCTCTCTCGGATTTGTCATGGTGGTGCGAGACTGGAAGGGGCCACTTCACTTTTCTGAGGATAGTCGCTGGGCAATAGTTTCTGGTCAATATTCCCTGAGATGAATGGTCCCTGGCGTGAACAGCCCCGGGTGAATAGCTCCTGGGGTGAATAATCCC
The DNA here is from genome assembly GCF_964019385.1 of Sycon ciliatum. Taxonomy (NCBI): domain Eukaryota; kingdom Metazoa; phylum Porifera; class Calcarea; order Leucosolenida; family Sycettidae; genus Sycon; species Sycon ciliatum. The sequence goes on along the minus strand of NC_088648.1, from coordinate 1,031,000 downwards.
TGGAGTGAATATCCCATGAGTTGAATATCCCATGGGGTGGATAGCCCATGGGGTGAATAGTCCTTGGGTAAATAGTCCCCGGGATAAAAATTCGCTGGATTGAATAGCCCCTGGATTGAATAGCCCCTGGAGTGTATAGCCCCTGGAGTGGATAGACCGTGGAGTGGATATCCCATGGGTAAATAGTCCCTGGGGTAAAAAGTCCCTGGAGTGTATAGCCCCTGGAGTGTATAGCCCCTGGAGTGGATATCCCATGGGGTGGATATCCCATGTAGTGGATAGACCATGGGTGAATAGTCCCCGAGACCTGCGGTGGACAGCCCCGGAGCAAGTACTTGGATATTTATCCCTGTGCACAGTGGCCTAAAGCAGCGCACAGGGTTACATGCAGGGGTGCGCAGGACCCAGCACCATGCAGAGGTACGCGGGACCCAGCACTCCTGGACAATAGTGACGACCAGGCTATAGTTATTCCCTTGATGTCGAAAGTTGTACTCAACTCAGATTGACGTTTCTAAGCCTTCAAACACTCCAGTGCAGCTATTTGCACATTATGTATCTTCTGTACAACCACCCAGTACCCAGAGGGTACAGATGAAGGATGATTTTCATTAGGTATTTGCTGCTGATAATGACTACTGCAAGTGAACAAATTCCACCTGGTCATATCTGGCCGAAAAATTGTTGCGGGCGAAATTTTGTTTTGCAGAGTTCAGTGTGACAGTGTATCCAGGCAGCGGCGGTACAGGCTGAAATTCGAATGCAGCCGAAATATGTTTTAGCCCTGGGAGGGTGAACTTTGAATGTGCCGAAAATATGTAGACTAACAGTACGCTTGCTTTGTGCTGATGTGTTTGCTTTGTGCTGATGTGTTTAGGTGTCAGCTTTAAACGCCCCAGTGGCACAGGCTGCGACAGGAAACCTCCTGCCGCCGCCTCCAAGCAACGCTCGCAGATCCGTTGCCGCTGCTCAGGGCGCCGCAGCTACCCCGATAGCAGCATCGTCCTCTACAGGAGTTCAACCTGGCAACGCTGCATCACCGTCACCTCCAACAAACGGAGGTGATGAACACGACCAAGAATCTACTGAAGAAAACACAACGAGGGCAGCCACCGTTGAGCCAGTAGCAACCGCTGCCAACAAGGCAAATAATGATGCGGATTGGGCCGCTGATTTTTCTGCATTCACTCCATCGCAGGCTGAACCTCCCTCACAGCCACTAGCTCAGGCAGTGACACAATCTCGAACACAGCCAGTTGTACAAGCACCAGCCCAGCCTGATGGTCCTGCTCAGTCCAAAGTCACAATACCAGGTGCACTGGCTCCAAAGGCTGCGCCGCACATTAGCAAGCCATTAGCTCAAGCACCACCAGCTCCTGCGCCTGCACCTCCAGTACCTGCTGCTGCTGCTGCTGCTGTACCTGCACCTAAATTGGCTGCTCCTGCAAGGCCTGCACCTCCGGCACAAAAATCAGCAGCAGCAACACCTGCTGCTCCACCACCTACTCCTCAACCGCCCCCACCACCACCACCAACATCAGCCGGTGGGGGGCCACCCCCACCACCACCGCCGCCGCCACCATCCCTATTCTCCTCTCCCGGGTCAGATGACACAGGGAAGGTGTCCAGTAGTGGTACTGGCAGTGGAGCGGGTTCTTCTCTTCAAGACATGCTTGCACAGAAGAAGCTGAAGAAAGTCGACTCACAGGACAACGCCGGATCACCAGGGTCTGCAGGAAATGCTGTTGGAAGTGGAACTGGAAGTGGAGCAGGAGGAGGAGGAGGAGGTGGAATGGATTTCATGGGAGCACTGCAGGCTAAGCTAGCCAAACGCAAGCAGATGACTGCAGGTAAGCATGTCTAGCTCTGTGTGTTAACACTTCGGAACTCTTGTATTCTGTGGGATTCTGTTCTGCCCTCATCTCAGAAAGTGCCTGAGTGAACTTCACAGACTCGTTTGCTTTCATTGATGAAACTCTCAGTGTGGTGGAGTTTTACCCTAATCTAGATTATTTTACCTGCCGACACCGCTAGTTTTAGAAGTGTGCCAGCGATGTACCGTACTTTTCCAGTTAATAGTCTACCCTGACCATAGGTCGACCCCCTCTCTACTTGGGTTCTTGTTTGACATATTCAATGCCCCCCCCCCTCTACTTGGGTTCTTGTTTGACATATTCAATGCCCCCCCCCCCCCCTCTACTTGGGTCCTTGATTGACATGTTCAATGGCGATCCAACCCCAATTGTACATGCATTATACGATGACCTATTTCTAGTTCATTGGTCGTACAACAAGTTCGACTTAGAGCCGTTAAACGTAGTACTGTCAAGCTTGGGGATAATGACCATCGATCATTTATGTGCGCAGTGTCATTATCAGGGTTCTCGTCAAAGCGACATAGCGCAGCGCTGCGCCCTCCTTCACTCTTTGACCACCCCTTTTCAAAATGAATGCGCCACCCTTCAGAGTGCGAGGGCCAACTTTCTATATGCATGTCAAATGATGATGCAGACAAATCATGTTCGTATAGTGGCGCAGCATTGTATGAGTCATTGCATCACAACCATCACTTACCTCTAAATACCATATCAATGGCGGGTTCCAGTGATCGGGGAATAAATACATGGAATGGAAGTACAATGGTTGGTCTGTTCCCCCCCCCCCCCTACTTTTGTTCTGGCTATAACCCTGATTGTTTTCGAGTTGGTGTTGTTCGTGAGGATGAACCTTTGCAGTAAAATGGTCGCTAAGACAGAAGTTTGTGTGGATAGTCGTGAGTTGTTGTTATGCCCATGCTGTTCACAAAGTTGACTGTGTGTGCTCTGTCTATCGGATTCTTGTACAGACGCAGATGACTCGTCGGCAACTGCTGGAGCATCGTCGCCTGCTGGAGCATCTTCAACTGCCAATCAGTCTAGCATGGCTGCTGCCGCAGCATCAGCAGCAACACCTACAGCAGCACCTGCCAGTACAGTCGCAGCAGCAGCTTCAACTTCTTCGACTGGCAGTCCCGACACCGCGACTGCGGACCCTAACCCAACCAGTACCAGCACCACCGCTGCCCCCTCCACTGCCAGTGAAAGTCAGCTGACCGCGTCAACAGGCACTGAAGCAAGTACGGGAGAGAGCATGACGGGTAGTACACGGCGGCCGCAGAGGAAAGCACCAGTGGCGCCTGCCGCAAAGAAGTCAAGTCAGACCACGTCACCAGCCCCATCATCATCAGCGGTCACCTCTGCAACCTCCGCAACCGACGCTGTATCTCACGACCCGCAGTATACACAGTCAGCTGACGGTAGCTATGACAACAGCCAATCACAGGACCAGCAGCAGCAGCAAGACTGGAGCCATCTTGGTTACTATGACGAGGGCGGTCAGTTCATATACTATGACACCACGGCAACAGCAACGGCCGGTGCGGCTGATGGCACTAGTGACGTGGCGTATCGCGTACGCGCTATATACGCATACACCGGTGCAAGTACGGATGAGCTGTCGTTCGTCGAGGCAGATGAGATCGACGTGCTGGTGGATATTCCGGACCAGGAAGGGTGGTATCGCGGACGTCTTCTTTCCACCGGTGTCGTGGGGCTTTTGCCGAATAACTATGTCGAGCTTGTCTAGTGGACCCCAGCTGCATCGGTACGGCTTTCTGTGTGTGTGTATGTTCATGTGTGTGTGTGTGTGTGTGTGTGTGTGTGTGTGTGTGTGTGTGTGTGTGTGTGTGTGTGTGTGTGTGTTTGCGTACGTGAGTGTGTGCACGCATGTGTGTGTATGTGTGTGTGTGTGTGTTCATGTATGTGTGTGTGTGTGTGCGTGCCTGAGTGCGTGCACGCTTGTGTGTGTGTGTGTGTGTGTGTGTGTGTGTGTGTGTGTGTGTGTGTGTGTGTGTGTGTGTGTGTGTGTGTGTGTGTGTGTGTGTGTGTGTGTGTGTGTGTGTGTGTGTGTGTATGTGTGTGTGTGTGTGTGTGTGTGTGTATGTGTGTGTGTGTATGTGTGTGTGTGTGTGTGTGTGTGTGTGTGTGTGTGTGTGTGTGTGTGTGTGTACGTGCTTGTTTGTATTTGTGCATGCTTGTGTATTTGTTGTCCCGTACTTGTCTATCAGCTTCATGCCAGCTTGCATTTACTTCATTCCTCTAATATATTTTCACGTTACTGCTAACCCCGCTGCTGTGCAGTGGAATTAAGACCCGCACACCGTAAGGATTCTCGTTGCTCTCTTTCGAAATTTCTACTCGTGTAGTTTAAATGTTTGCTCATCTCGTCTCCGGCCGGCAGACTATGGAGGGCCGGAATTCCGGACGAACACGAGCTACCCGGTCTGTGCCGCCCGGACGGTGTTGTGTTATCTATGCTTGCTTTACATTTTAAAACAAATGTGCATCATCGAATGCTATTATAATTCTGCTAAAGGGGCCTGGTGCCATTCTCTTTTACCTCCCGATATGGAGCTCTGATATTTGTGTTTTGTGTGCATTTTTCAATGCGGCACATAGTTGCTTGCAATCCACGTCACTGCTTCTACTTCTAGTACTCGTGTTTTGCTCAGCTCGGCCTCCAGCCGTGTCTCACGCGAACCGTGATTTTTTGCTCTTCTTCACTCTTCGATGTGCTGCGCGCTCTCAATCCCTTACAAGGCAGAGTTTTCACTTGGTTTTTTTCTTTTCTTTTTGCATGCAAGCTGGTCTTGCAAATGTCCATTCATTAAAAATATTCTTCGTGTAAAAACCACCCGAGTGACGGAACTTCAGATGTATCTGTTTGTCAGGGGAGTGCTCAATGTAGTCACAGTGGCATGGATCATACTAACTGTTCTCAGTTTCAAGGTGACCAGTTGACGTAGAGGACCGTGGCAACTAAGGGAAAGGAGTGGCATTTCCAGACAACAGTAACTGAGACGGTACCGCAGGGGCCAGTTGAATGAGGTTTTGTTGCCTTGGACATATTGCACTGCATGGAGACAAGTTTAGTTAACGCACTTCCAAGACCTGTTAGGCTTCGTACTTAATATTTTTTACGTCTGCATACCTTATACAAAGTTGAATGAATGGGAGATGATGCGGGCCAGTCAACCCTAGTACGTTTAGCAAAGTGTCTTAGCCCTTCATGATCGTACAATGCCTTCATGATCGTACAATGCCTTCATGATCGTTTTTTTTGTTTTTTTGTTTTGTTTTTGTTTTCTTGCTAATTGCATGATGTGTGGGTATGTGTGGGTTCTAGAGAATTTCTCTGACAGCATTATTGTATACTATAAGTAGTTCATGTTTGCCCCCCCCCCCCCTCCCCCTCAATGCCATGATGATGCGCAATGGGCGACATATTGACAGTCCTTTCATTCCTGTTGCCGCAGCGGAGAGCCTATCCGGGGAAGGGAAGTGTTTGCAAGTCAATGAATCAATCCACCAGAATACTGTTCTTGTGTCGATCATGTCTCGCACCGTACAGTTTCTCGCCGCTTACAGGTACGTCTACGTTTCAATACTGTCATAGTGCATTTGTGGGGGATTACCCCGGGATGAATTTTCGGCCTCTGTCAGCATATTGAGACTCTAATTAAATTTGGAGGACAGCAATGCCTGCCAACATGTGTCGGAATGAATGCATACGGAGACGAGCCAGGAGCACGTTGGAGTTTATCAGCTGTCACTGTACAATTGGTCAATCATATTCCGGAGCATGGAGAGTCCTACAAACCGCCAAATCAGCATTATTACACATGAACTGCTGACTTTTCACCTGAACAAAAACAAAAACAGCTAAAAAGATTGTCCTTGGGGAGCACGATATTCAGCGTCTGTCGCCATCTTTAGTAATGCTAGCTGCACTGATGGTACGCAAAGCTGGGGAATTTCAGCTGAAAACAGCGAGCACTTTGCAGGGTATATAAGCAGCAGAGTACTACTAGACTCGACATCGACATCCTGACTGTGAGGTTTAATGATAGCTAGACATCAGCGTAGTAGCAGTGTATGGTTTGTTGGTTCTTCCTGGCTTTTCCAGTGTACGGTGTACCCCAACCATGACACGGGTATCTGCTGGCCAGAGTTACTTGCTGCTGTTGTTGCTGGCAGCATTATGGTTGCGTACGAGTGGAGAGAGACGACACGGATCATGCGTGGCTACTCACTTACAGCAGGCTGGTATTCCCAGATTGAGGGCGGCAAGGTATGAAGTGGGCTTAGCGCAACGACGTATCCCAGCTAATGACATCTCCTCTCTTCCTCTGACCGTCTTGGAAGTGTTTGGTGTAAACATCACGGCGGATGTCATCAAGCTATCTGAGTGCTTCTCAGGACGTATTCCAGCATGTGCTTCATTCCAACACTGTAATGGCAATGGACAGTGTGTACTTGGAGTTGGTCACGGTAGTAGCGGTGAGTCGCGTGTATACACATGTACGTGTAAAGCTGGGTTCAAGGGCGAGGAGTGCCAAACCAATGCATGCTTGGAGGATGGAAGCACCCCGACGTGCCAGAACGGAGGCAGGTGTATTCCTCTGTCCACTGCTCCCTACCACCGCTGCCAATGTCCAGAGAATTTCATTGGTGAAAACTGCCAGTCTGCACGAGATCACTGTGGGCCACAGAACCCGTGTGCCCATGGGGGTAGATGTCGTAGCGTGACAGCAGGATTCACCTGCAACTGTGCTAGAGGCTACACGGGAAGGAAATGTGAAGATCATCTGCTCACAAAACCGAAGCTGGACGAATACTTCGCCCACCAGCGAACCGCCATTCATTCACAGTTCGCGCAGCAGGACACGCGTATCTCCAAACTGGAGAAAGCCATTCTCAACCGTTTAGCAAGCTTGGAGAATCGACTTCTCGCTAGTGACCGAAAGCGTGCCATTCCAGCAGGTCTTCGCTTTTTCCGCGACCCTTCAACTTGGCATGCAGCGAGATACAAGTGTCGGGATCTCGGAGGTATTCTTGCAGTGCCCAGAAACGCAGCAGAAGGGCGCGTTATCAGTTTGCTAGCTCGACAGGTGAGAGAATACGCATACAGTTGGATTGGTGCTTCCGATCTAGCTCAAGAAAGTCGCTGGAAAGATCTCAAAGGTGTTACACTGACATATACACCATGGGATCGCAATGAACCGGGAAATAACCGGGGGGCAGAGCATTGTGCGCGCTTTCTAGTGAATGGAGGGAGATGGCATGATGATAATTGTGGACGCGCGTTCTCCTTCACTTGCCGCTTTCCATAATCCCAATGCTTGTTGGCGCATGGGCCTCCATGCTCCCCTCCTGTAATGTGCTAGAATCAACGCCATGATTATTTGGCATGTACCCTCACTTCGCAGAGCACAATGGCGCGCTCTTCCTCTCCGTGATGTGCACGGCTTCATCTTCTCTCCCCCCTCTGCATATAGATGATATAACTCGCATCCTTTTTCTTTCTTTTGGCGCTACAATCTGCGTGACGCCATGGCACGCTTCCTCACTTCACAGAGCACAATGCAATGGCGCGCTACCTTCTGCTGCTTCTTCTCAGTGATGTGCTCGTTGCACCTTCTCTCTCTCTCTGCCCCCCCCCCCTTCTCTCTCTCTCTGCCCCCCCCCCCCTCTCTCTCTCTCTGCCCCCCCCCCCCTTCTTTAGTAGTTGTACATGTAGTTGGGAATGGTGGACTCAGGGAGCCACTCACCGTGATCCTGGCTGTCGTGTTGGAAAGTCATGATAGTTGTTGTGCTGATATCTGCTTCCTCTACACGTGCTGTGGTGCGAATTATAGTGTCAAATGCACCAGAGAAATCTAGGAGGGTGACGGAATATGTCCAGTTGCCAAGCAAGGCGCGCTCACACAGCGACCTTGTATAAAATACACCATCAGCGGTTGAGCGACCTGGACGAAATCGAGCCTGGGTTTCAGAGACATAAACTGTGATGTCATCCGTGCTACGTTTAGTAATAACTGACGTCAGCACCTTTCTCACTACAGAGAGTAACATGTTCGGGGGAAACATTTCGGTTTTCCGAGTGGCTTGCCTGGTTTGTATACAGGTACTACCAATCCACTGCGCATATCGTCAGGGCAATAACCAACACTCTGTATTGCATTGAAGAAAGAGGCTAGCCAAGGACTGAGGAGGTCCTTAGCAGCTCGTAGCATTTCCGCACTGACTCCATCGGGTCCCACCGCGCCTCCTTTTTTGTTTACTGATTGCTGAAGTGACTTCTTGGGTGGTAAACGGCAATTCCTCATCATTGATATCTTGCGAGCCACGGAAATCACAGGGTAGGTCAGGGCGATGAAATATTGCCTGGAAGTATTTACTAAATGTATCGAGATTCCATTGAATGCTTGTCATGATATTGCCATTATCGTCTGCCAGCCGAACAGGAGGAGTGTTGGTGTTCGACTTCATTTGGCGCAGATACCGGATTGCATTGTAATAGGAGCGTGGGTCAGGTCGTAAAGCATCAGTAGCTTCTGCCTGCCTTTGCCAGAAGTCGCCTCCATCCTGCCTCAGTATTTTTCTGATTTTGTGCTGAATACTGTTGCGCTCTTCTTTTTTTCTTTTCTTTTTTTAAATACAATTTAAATCACAGCTCTACGAAATAGTGGTTGCGACTTCGGCGATGACTTTTTAGGAATGGGTTTGCTTCCACACTGGAGCTCGCGCCATAGTTACCAGCTAAGAAGTCCCCTACCGCATCAAGCACCAGACACCATTCTCCGCAGTTTCCCGTATTGTGCAATCCAGCTGTGGAATTCCCTGCCGCCTGCTCTAAATGCAACGTCAACGAATACCTCCGCCCACACTTCACAGGATTGGCAATGGTCCACGAACATTCTGCCTGTCGACCCACCCACATTCTAGTGCCCCGTCAACGACTCCCATTGCTACGATGCTTCCAAATCTGTCTTAAATTCTAAATGCTCCCTAGAGTCACTAGCCTATCGTCGTCAAATCATCAGTCTCACTACTTTTCACAGATATGTTTTCCATCATCGTGATTACCTTGCTGATTTCCATTTCAAGATTACGAATAGTGAGCGACGACCAAATAAAATCATTCTTCCCAAATTTAAATCATTGTCTAAGTCTCTCTTCATGTTCCGAACTGCTATTCTATGGAACTGTTTACCCCCCAGTCTAACATCGGAAGCCTCGCTCTATAAGTTCAAAGCTGCCCTCAGGAAATTTACAGCTGACTATGCTTATGCAATCAACGGAATTCCGCCACCTTGCAGTTGATTTTCCCCATTTCTCTCCTTATCAATCCCTACTTCTCTTTGTACATACATCTACATCTACTGTTCTTTCAATCAAATGAACCCCTCGATAGGCACATTGCCTTTGGGTCATTTCATAATAATAATAATAATAATAATAATGCTGCGCTGCACACTAGCTGATGTTAACCTTTGCTTTCTTTTTATTTTGTTGACCCTTACAGCTCTATCGTTTGTTTTTGGTGCGTGTTTCTGGCCGTAATGCCGAGACCTCAGGTCGGCAGAGCCATCAATGCCCCACCATCACTGCTGCGTCTCGGTGTTGCCCCTACTCAGTAGTTGTCACGTGTGCCCTTGTCTCAGTACTATTGTCTTTCATTATTAGTTGGGTATGTGAACATGTGAACATAGTAAAAACAAAACAAAAAAACATGCACGGTGTTCTAGCACCTTGTAATAATATTATGCTGTCAAACTAATAAAGCATGCACCGTGTATAAATGCAGAGTATAAATTAAACGTATGTGTATGAATGTATGTGTATGAATGTATGTTATGCACAATCACAGCCTCACACGAGTCACAAGGCAGAAAAACAGAGACCAAAAAGCGTTCTCGTTACTCCGAGTAATAGTTTCGTGTTCAAAAACTGTACAATCATGTACTACACACAAAAGGTGCAATGGAGGTTTACAGAGATGTCGCAACTCGGAGTGTCTTGCTCAATGCAATCATCAGGCGACTATGGGATAGTCGTCTGACGATTGCATTGAGCAAGAAATTCTGTGTTGCGACAACTCTGTAAACGTCCGTTGTTCCTTTTGTGTGCAATAGTGCTCCATATTATTGTGTTGAGCCCTCTCCGCTGGCAGAAGGAAGTTTTCCTCCTTGTACAATCATGTATTACGTTGTAGCTCAGATGCCATGTCCAGTCCATACCTGTAGGTTACTAGTACAATAATACTTGTCTCGCCTCTCGCCTCTCGCCTGCAGTTATCCTCCAACACGATGAGTCGTGAGTCAGTCAAGTGAGAATTCAAGTGGGCAGGAAAACCGCGAGCTTCCTTGTACTGATGTAGGCCAGGGAGCAACTCACTCTTCCCCCACGATGAAGCCTGCCAGCGCAATTGTGGCCATTGACAGGTCAGGGCTGGCAAGCGGACATCCTGTACATGTACAGCAGTCAACAGAATGACAGCTCGAAGTACAAGTACGATGTACATGTACATGACTGTATGTTGATTATTGTACACGTACACGACAGCTGATTGCCAAGCCTAATAATACATGTACTAGTATTAGTAATAGTACTGGAGCTCTAGCAGGATCCAGTTTGGTTGAGTAGTGAGTACACCAACGTCCATATCAGTGATCCCGAATGTCCAAACATGTCAGCAGGAAAGGAGAGACGGAAAATAGCAGAGTAATCTCCAGGTGGGACCCAGTTCCAGGAACGGAGCGAGGAAAACGAGTGTGAAAACAAGTGTGCAAAGTGAGCATTCATAGCCAGGTGGCAAAGCGAGTGCGGAAAACGAGTGCTGAAAGCGAGTGCGGAAAACGTGTGTGCAAAGTGAGCATTCATAGCCAGGTGGCAAAGCGAGTGCGGAAAACGAGTGTGCAAAGTGAGTATGAATGGCGGGTGTTAGGTGGAAAGCGAGTTAGCGAGTAAATCTATGCAGTCATGTACATGTACATACACATGTATACGGGTAGTGCAGTAAAAACAGATAACTATTACTAACGTCTAGGAAAAAGAAATTCGATCAAAGGGACAAAAGCAGCACCTCGTGTCCAATTTTAAAATTATACCATGAACGTTCTGAAAACCGAGCTGAGGGCGCAGAAGCTGCACGAGCCTAGGAACTACACGAGCCTTGGCGCTGCTTATCGCACGTGGTTCGTATTTCTTTGTCACGACTGTAGTACACATTCATGTGTAGTCATGTACAATGTAGGTTTAGGTAGCTAACAGCGACGTTCCCTGGTTGGACTTATGCAAAAGTTATGGTCTTGCTAATGGATGCTTACCAAGGAGTAGTGAGAAACCTTGATTTTACTACAGCATGATTCTGGCATGTACATACAGTCATGTACATGTGCATAATGTATGTCGTAAATATGTAATGCATGCATGCATGTGTGCTCCTGCTCTCGTAGCAGTTGAGCACTCTTGCGTTGGGTAGTGCCTTTGCTGTTTTGCGTTATGCAGAGCTCACTGACTTGTCCGTTTGAGCACTCTGGCAAGGTAAAGTTCGGGCCTGATTGGAAATTTTTATTTCCATTGCTGTCAGGTTCGGCCTCATTTCCTCTGTGCTGCGCTGACGAGTCCACAAAGGACGAAACAGATCTGTCCGCAGATTGAGTAATTCATGTGGTAAATATGACGTAATGCATAATTCTCACTATGTACTGTAAGTTCAACTCGGATGGTGAGCCAATTAAATTATGGTGAAAAAAGAGAAGGACAAAAATGTTACGAGTTATGGCTAACTGTCCACTTTTGTCGCACTCGCTGACTGTGTAAGATCTGGTTACGTTGGTGGACAGTTAGTCATAACTCGTAACATTTTGTCCTTCTCCCTTTTCACCATGTACTGTAAATCTACAACTTTTGGCCTCCTAGGGCCAAAAACCCATTACTAGTAATTGTATTATTACATGTACGCGCCAAATATTCGTCGACTTATAGTACAGCATACATGTACATGTACATGCACGTGGTGATCCTTGGTATAGAGAGAGCGAGTGCGGTGGCTGATAACAACAGTGGCCTCTAGCCTAGGCAGTACGATGATACTGTTTTGACGTCATACCGGAAACCGGTGGCGGAATCGGCCACACTGAGACACAGTTGTGTTGCTGGTGTGGCGAGTCCTCGAGCCTCAACCCACATCCTATTACCGGTCATATTCTCCGCGCTGTACCCATAGACAAATTTCGGGCTGGTTACGGCAGCTGCCTAGACTGATCAATGCAGCTACCGGTAAATGCAGGTAAACAGTACCAATAGCACCGACGTGTTGATTATAAAAGCAGAACAAAGAATGTTCGGCTTCATTACAGAGTACTAGTACTCAGAGCAGAGCTTATCAGATGTCCTTGCGCTACTATATCAACCGAACTTTTCTAGTTTATCCCTCAGTTGTGATTTTGAACCTGTTCCGATAAAAGTGATTCTGAGAGTGAAACAAGACCAAGCGAAGCAGACATGGACGGAGCGTTGTCAGTAGCTAGTTGCACATTTGTGTTGTTACTGGGTTGTCTGCTCTGTACTGACGTTAAACCAGTCTCAGCCTCCGCTGGTTGCGTGGCGACCTACTTCCGAGCCGCCGGAGTGTCGGCAATCAAGTCAGAGTCCTATGAAAGATCGTTTGCTAGAAAGGACATTGACACCTCCTCTCTTCAAGCGCTACCAGCATCTGTGCTCGGATTTTTCGGTGTTCGCAATTCAGGCGATGTTCTCAAACTATCAAGCTGCTTCTCCGGTAAGACTTCTGCTTGTAGTACTTTCAAATTCTGTACGGGCAGTGGGAAATGCTCACCACATAATCCGACTGGCAAAGCCCCTTCATACCGATGTTCGTGCAAAGCTGGTTTCAAAGGCGACGAATGTCAAACTGATGCTTGCTTCACTACTGAAAGTAATCTGACATGCCAGAATGGAGGCAAGTGTGTTCGTCTGAGCACGGCGCCTTACTACCGTTGTGAATGCCGACATCAGTACATCGGTAAGCAGTGCCAGTCTGCCAAAGACAACTGCAATCCACAGAATCCGTGTGCTCATGGCGGCAGGTGTCGTAGCTTGACAACTGGATTCACCTGTGACTGTCCAAGGGGATACGTCGGTAGCACATGCCAAAATCATCTTCTGACGAGTCAAGAGTTTGATGAACGCTTCGCTAAACAACAGAGTGCCATGCAGTCCCGATTCGCCCAGCAGGACAGCGCTAACAGAGCGCACATTACCAAGCTGGAGAGCGCGATCCTATCTCGCTTGGGAAGCATGCAGAGTAATATCCTAGCTGGGCTTAGCTCGCCGAAATTCCCAGGCGGTATAAGGTTTTTCCGTGAGGACGTGACTTGGTTTGCAGCGAGAGACAAGTGCATTACCCTAGGTGGTGCACTGACAGTGCCTAAGAGTAGTTCTGAGCAAACCGCTGCTCTGCATCAGGCAAGCCAACAAGGCCACAGCGGATGCATTTGGATTGACGTGACAGACCTGAAAGCGGAAGGACGGTGGAGAGATCAGGAAGGCAATCATCTGACCTACTCAAAATGGGGCCCTGGTGAGCCCAACAACCAAGGAGAAGAAGATTGCGGAGCTCTGTACACAGACTCACAAGCCTGGAACGATGTGTCGTGTGGAAGTAGTTGCTCTTTCATTTGTCGCTTCCCATAATGCACAAGGGCAACTGCTATCAACATCTCCATACATGTATCGCAAACACACACGCGCACGTGCACACGCACGCACACACTCACGAACGCACACAAACACACCTTCTTTCCTTCCTTCTTCCATAGCCACGACTGGCGATGTGGCCCGGTAAGGGACTGAACACGAAACACACAAACAATCACACATACCTACACACACACACGCGCACACACCTCAGACCTGCCCATCGTGGAAGCGATGATAGCGAACAGCTATGTTAGATATAGCAACTTGTACACACACACACACACACACACACACACACACACACACACACACACACACACACACACACAAACACACCAATCCGCCCACAATCACACATACCTACACATCGCCCTGCACGCTTCGGACCAAAGCTCTATACTATAGCACGCTTTTAGCTGAAAAAATCGACGACGTAGGTCCCTCTTCAATCCTCTACCACACTCCCTTCGGCCGTGACTTCCATAACTATAACATAGTATAGACATTTTACCTTCTCTCGTTCTTTTCCTACTTCCCGTTTACCGGTTATCTGAATCGTATGAAACAGGCTTTTTACTTTCTTTGCTTTTTCCCTTCTTTTTCATTCTTCATCCTCATTTTTGTCACTTTGTTTATCGATGCATGGCTGTGAGTCGTCTGGGCGGATAGCCATTGGCACATCGCCCCTACTTTTTGCTTGTCTTGCCGATTTTAATTAACTTTAAAATGTCCCCTCTCCTTGATATTCAGGAGGGCTGTGTTTGCTTTCTCTTCAGACAACACACACACACACACACACACACACACACACACACACACACACACACACACACACACACACACACACACACACACACACACACACAAACACACACACACACACACACACACACACACGATCACCATCTCCTCTCAATCTCCAGGTCTTACCTCAAGTTCTAGTCTTAGTGTATTATACCGCAGACCGTATGCGAGAAGAACCCTCCACTCTCCACTCCCTGTTTCCCTCAACACGTGTGCGGCGAATAAACGTGTTCAGCTATTGTCCGCCTGAGCCTGTGAAATCTAAATTTAGTAGTGGCTCAACTTTTGTTTTGCAAATTACCGTGAAAAGTAGCGAAGCCACATAACGATTGACGTGCAAAGTAGTTATGCATACTGCGTAGGTGTACGTGTGCGCCTGCACTGCACCCAGCTGTGTAGGATCTCCTTGAGCGTGTCAATCTCACATGTAGACGATCACGGGCCCAGGTGCTGTGGCTCAAACCCCGACAACAGTTACGAATTCAACCAATTCACAGCCTACATCAGGCCTGTGGTGAAGGTGGACTTATTTCGGTGATCAAGAGGCCGAAACATGCTGCTTATCGTTTTGCATCAGCCTTTTTAAAGTAAAACCTTTTCTCAGCACTGTTTATTAAAACAAGTATACCGGTAACCTTTTCTTAGCACTGTTTATCTTATCCCCTGTCAATCAACTGTAGTCCATAGTGCATCATACGTTGACAGGGCGGCTACTGGTGAACAGATACAAGTCGATAATAGGAAGACAAGCAGGATCGTTCGGTTCCGCCATCATTTTATTGATTTTGTTCAAACTCAACCTCATGCGCTATGTGAGTGATCTCATTCAGTCTCACAGGCGAATCGACTCTCAATGGGTGTAGAGGTTGACAGAATGTGTTCGTTCCTCTATGCCGCTGTTCTGGTCACACAGACTATATCAGTCAGTGTTGTAAGAATACGGAATGGCCGAAAGTGAGCCCAAAACCAACTTCAGACTAGTATCATATTGACTAGTAAAATACTACTTCATGTATTTGTCATACAAAGAATACCTGTGAAAATCAAGATTGCAACTCAGCACTTCGCAGTAGGGGAAGTTGTACCACACAGGGAATAGGTGCAATATGACCCTGTCTGATGCGCTTGCGTGTGGGTGTGCTGCGGAGTCGGACATAGATAATCAGTGAACATGACGTCATAATATTAGAATACTGTAGGGTGTAGGTAGTTGAAGTTGATATCTGGAAAGACCACAACATCTCCAGACAGCTGAAAATCCGGATAATGCATGCCCTTGTGTGGTCGGTCCTGCTGTATGGAGCTGAGAGTTGGACTCTCCGGAAGACAGATGAACGACGAATACAGGCAGCAGAAATGTGGTGCTACCGACATCTGCTCAGACTGAGTCAGAGTATCCTGGATGGAGAAGCGCACGAATGAAAGTATCCTGGTGGGGTTGGGAGTACAGAGACAGCTACTAGCCAGGGTCAAGATGCGCAAGCTGACCTATTTCGGGCACACATGCCGCCCATTTGGCTGCGAGCTTGTACGTGACGTGATGTTTGGTGTCGTGGATGGTAAGAGAAAGCGTGGTCGTCCGAAGATTTCCTTTGCTGACAATATCGTTTCGTGGACTTCACTGGTATGTCTCTGCATGAGAATTGCCAGTTGGCATCTGACGGAGATGCCTGGCAGTCACACTGTGCATCTACTGCTTACACAGTGCACATACGCATTACTTGCATATTCTAGAGTAGACTGTATAATTGACAAGAAGAAAGTTCTCCGGGCTGTAGCTGATAAATTGCGACGGCCATGAGCAAACAGGCTAGTTTAGCGAAGACCACTGAACACACCTTTTTTTTAACGTTCCGCCCACAAGTAGAAAAGGTGTGTTCAGTGGTCTTCGCTAAACTAGCCTGTTTTGCTCATGGCCGTCGCAATTTATCAGCTACAGCTCGGAGAACTTTCTTCTTGTCAATTATACAGTCTACTCTAGAATATGCAAGTAATGCGTATGTGCACTGTTTGAAAACTACCCTATATAACAGGCTTGTAACGGTCAGCCATATTGCCGCAATATGGCTGACCGTTACAAGCCTGTTATATAGGGTAGTTTTCAAACAGTGCACATACGCATTACTTGCATATTCTAGAGTAGACTGTATAATTGACAAGAAGAAAGTTCTCCGAGCTGTAGCTGATAAATTGCGACGGCCATGAGCAAAACAGGCTAGTTTAGCGAAGACCACTGAACACACCTTTTCTACTTGTGGGCGGAACGTGCTCGCCACTGCCGACATCATCGCACCAAGCCTCACCCAACTTTTCAACATGTCCCTGAAATCGGGTATCGTTCCTCGGGCCTTCAAGCTAGCAGAGGTTCGCCCCCTCTTCAAATCGGGAGATCCTGCTTCCCCTGGGAATTATAGACCAGTATCTCTACTACCCATTATTTCGAAAATCCTCGAGCGGATTGTACAAAACCAGTTACAAGGTCAGCTTTCCCGTGTTCATGCGCTGCCTGACACGCAGTTTGCGTACCGGCATGGCTACTCAACAGAAGATGCATTGGTTGTCCTGACGGACACGCTCCTGGAGGCCCGCGATCGACGCCAGGTATCGGGAGTGTGCTTTCTCGATCTCTCCAAGGCATTTGACAAAGTCAGTCATGAGCGTCTCATTCAGGACCTGTTTGCTTTAGGAGTGACAGGCAGACCCCTTCGCTGGCTCATCAGCTACCTCAGTGAGCGGACACAGCGAGTTTGTTTCGGGGCCAGCAGCAGCACAATCACCTCTTGCAGCTGCGGTGTGCCCCAGGGATCGGTGCTCGGCCCGTTGCTCTTTAACGTGTACACAAGAGATGTTCCTCAAGTAGCCCAATCCGCAGCCACAATCCAGTTCGCCGATGACGTCGCAGTATATTGTAGCGCTGACACGACTCAGGCTGTTGCCAGTACGCTCTCCACCGCAGTCTCCTCCTTGGCTGCATGGCTGGAAGAGCGAGGACTGATTCTGAATGAGAAGAAGAGTCAAGTTCTCACAGTCTTTCCTGGTAGAGACGCTGGACCCCGGGTCACAGTCCTCTGTCGCAGCCAAGCTCTGCCGACAGTCACCAGCGCGAAGTACCTTGGCGTCATCATTGACGAGGGGCTGAACTTTCAGCAACACCTGAAAGCCATTACAGCAAAGGTGTCCCGCAAAGTAGGTGCCCTCTGGCGGACTCGGAGATGCTTGAGCCTGGCGGCCCGAGTCACCTACTTGAAGTCCGTGGTGATGCCGGATCTGACCTACGCATCAAGTTGTTTCGTGTTCTGTTTAACTGCCCAGCAAGCAACGGATCTCCAGACGCTGGAGAACAAAGCGGTTCGCGCAGTTTTTGGCGCTCGGCCATACGACTCTGCTCAACCTCTGCTCCAACGGGTGGAACTCTACCGAATCTCAGAGCTGCACAAGCAAAAGGCGCTATTGCTCACCTGGCGATGCATCCACGGCATTGCGGGGAACCGGCTCTGTGGACTGATTTCAAGGTCACCAGATCGGCGTACCCGCTTGCAGAAGGACATCGGAGCGCACATACCACCCGCCGCAAGCCGCGCTGGTCAGGCTAGGTTCTCTGTTGCCGCTCCCAAGCTGTGGAACGCACTACCCAGCGACATCCGCACCATCCCCCAACGCAGTGTGTTCAAGATGTCAGTCATCCCACATACGCTCGCTCCATGAAACGTATCACCCATTATTCCAGTCACTGTTGCTGTCGCATCCACTCGCAGTCCACGTCCACTGATGTCGACCGAGGTAGCTCTCTTGCTACTGTGTAATAGTGACATGTACCCAGCTAATGTCTCTGCTTCGTTCAGGGAATTCAGAATAGGAAGTCTGCTGTACCACCCGCTCTTTTCTTTTTACATTTAAAAGCGATTATTAGCGATAACATGGAAATTTGTTCCTTGGCTCACCGTCTGAGTTCTTAAAGCTACTATTCATTTTCTGCTGCCCCGGTTATTTCTTTTATTAGTATTATTTTCTTTGCCTTCGCTTTCTTGTTATTGGGCAACTTGCCCGTTAGAATCTGCGAAGTAAAATAAACAACAACAACAACAACAACAACGTTAATGCGATGAAGAAGGCATTTGGTTTAGATAGAATGACCCCAACTGCATTAGTTTTACAACGGTGTCATCTGTATTCGTTTGAGCGACGAGTTAATTTGAAACTATACGTTTTGGTCTATCGCTGCTTGTCATCAATTACTAGCCCCCTCCTTCAGTCACTGTTTCTCCTGCGTTCAGTTGGCCCGCACACAAATGCTCGTACTCGTGGCCAGGATACAGCTGCCTTAGTATTACCTACTGTACATATTGGGTATGGACTGCGCTCAGTTTCTTTTCTGGCGGCAGGTCGGTGGAACACTCTTCCTCCAAACTGTCGTCAGGCACAATCTGCTGGTACTTTTGCTCACCTCACAAAGATTCACCTAGGGTTCCCTGTAACAAGGCCATGCCTGTTGGGACTCCCCTAGTCAAATAATAAATACTACTACTACTACTACTACTACTACTACTACACAGCTGCATATTGTCGTTTTTTATTTTCATTTTTTATTTTACTTAAACACACGGCGAGGAGACAACAATTTGATAACCGCAATCAATAAAACTAGCTGAACCGACATTTGTGTACTTTATTCATGCAATGTAAAAAACGGTGGAGACGATGTGCAATAAAACGATGAAAATATGAAGAAATGGTGTAGGGAAAAAATATGGATTCAAACAAGTTTTCGTACAACACTCATCAGGAATCGTCGTTGTACTAAAGGACACTGAAACAGAAATTGAACTATTATAGAAAATCTAAGTTAGAGAAATAACACTAAGAGCAACAACAGTGAAATTTACAAGTGTGAATTTTAACAATCAAAGCGAGAAATGAACAAAGGAGAAAGGAAGGGAAGACAACGTGATAACACATAACAGCAGTACATTACACCTAGAACATTAACGGCCAAGCTTGGCCGCACTAAACACGACACGTTACTTGAACAATTTCAACCCAATTATACTATCTTTCTGTACACACAAATTAGGCTTGTACAGACGCTGATAGATAGCTTCCAACACCTTTAACTGTAGTCCATAACCATGACGA
This sequence comes from Sycon ciliatum, assembly GCF_964019385.1. Classification (NCBI taxonomy): domain Eukaryota; kingdom Metazoa; phylum Porifera; class Calcarea; order Leucosolenida; family Sycettidae; genus Sycon; species Sycon ciliatum. The sequence goes on along the minus strand of NC_088648.1, from coordinate 1,011,477 downwards.
CCACGGCACAATACAGTGAACGAAGAGTCGGAATACGCACCGCAACAATCAGGACTAGCCAGCAGATGATTGTACACTGAAGACTTGCTACCACGAAACCTACGCACAACACTAACACTCTCACCGGCACTCTCACCATCACTCCCATCACTGCTCTCCGACTCACTGCTCCCTCCGCCGTCCGTTCCATCCTCCGCTTCCTCTGTACTCTCTCTGTCTCGTCCATCCCGTCTGACCGGGTCCATTGAACTCAACTCGGCCGTCACCCTGCTATCACGTCCCTCCTTTCGCCCTCGTCCGCTGAGTGCGTAGCTTCTGTTGTAGTTGGCTGTTGATCGTCTTGGTCTTTCAATTATGGGCTTGGATGGTGGATTAGTTGTGGTTGCTGTAGATTGCGTTGTTGGTGTTGGTGTGGGAGTTACTGATTTGCAAGGTGGGTCTTTTTGAGTCGGCATTTGTAGTGTTAGTGCAGCTGTCAGTGTTGCTCGCGGTCTGCCATTAACGGCCAAGCTTGGCCGTTAATGTTCTAGGTGTAATGTACTGCTGTTATGTGTTATCACGTTGTCTTCCCTTCCTTTCTCCTTTGTTCATTTCTCGCTTTGATTGTTAAAATCCACACTTGTAAATTTCACTGTTGTTGCTCTTAGTGTTATTTCTCTAACTTAGATTTTCTATAATAGTTCAATTTCTGTTTCAGTGTCCTTTAGTACAACGACGATTCCTGATGAGTGTTGTACGAAAACTTGTTTGAATCCATATTTTTTCCCTACACCATTTCTTCATATTTTCATCGTTTTATTGCACATCGTCTCCACCGTTTTTTACATTGCATGAATAAAGTACACAAATGTCGGTTCAGCTAGTTTTATTTTACTATTATTATTTTTTCGGCAACGCAGATAATGATGATGATGATGATGATGAGGGTGCAAGAGATCCCAGCACTCTGAAGGAGCGAGCCGAGTCTTGGCTTCAGCGCAGTGTGTATGCACTTGTGCTGCCTCAAAGCACGGGAGTGCGTTTCTTGATTTTCACAGATAATCTCTCTATTACTAGAATGGAAACTGTGCTATTCCCAAGATCCAGGCTTCTAACCATTCAGCGCCCAACCCTGATGAGATCCGCACGGATTGAATTTGCTAATATCTAAATACAACTTGGAGTCGTGCTGCTGGTTCTGGTTTTGGCCCGTGGGAATCTGGAGGGTCTGAGAATGCAAGTGGCGGTGTTTGAACGTGAACCAACAGTACTAGACAGTGTAGAAGAGAATCGTCAACTCTTCCCCATTGCAACGAAACCTAACACAGCAGTAGATGAATTGCCAGCAAAACTAGAAATAGTCATACACTAGCAGGAGAAACAATATCGTTATTACTATATAGATACGTATGGCGTGTGTATGGAGGTATGTTCACAGCCTTGAAGAAGCAGGGGAAGAAAGTTATGGATCGATTCGACGAGCAAGACCAGAAAGTGATCAGTAACGTTCGCCTGCGCACCTTCCCAGCCGGCTTACGCACTTTTCCAGGTTGGTAACCCAGGCATTTCGTGGCTTGAAGCCCAATATAGATGTCGCATGCTTGGTGGAGCTCCGGAGGTGCCATCCAATAGCAGTGAGCTGGAGGTTGTCATTCAGCTGGCTGGCAAGCAAAGCCTCAACGCCACGAACTGGCTGGGCGCTACGGACATGGAGACGGAAGGCCAATGGCTCGACGTGGCTGGTGAGAGTGTTGGATATTTGCCATTGCTTCCGAGGCAGCCAACTAATTTACACCACAAGCCTTTAGTACGCGAGTACTGCTTGGAGTTGTACGTCAGTGGTCTGTCTGCCAACCCATGCAGTGATTATCCTTGTCATATTGAGGAGGGGCATATCGGAGGATATCTTTTCAGATTCACATAGAATATATGCATATGGATAGCGTTATTGCACGAGGTATAAAATCTGCCCCTGAAACGCTATTACCTGCATGTATTTTAGAAGCACTACTCCAAGCTCTCCGTGCCAGAGTGATTAGAAAATCTGCATTACAATCCCCAGCTGTATGCACATGCGTTTAGAACCTCAAACATGTACATCCAGGCAATGAAATTATAAGTTAGCTGGTGCTGGTCCGGCCGCCATTGTGCCTAATAGAAGGCAAGCTGAAGTAGTTGATATTATGTTTTGATTACATAACAGATGTGACGTGGCTGTATATCTGTTGGTGTTGTATTGACTATGGTTATGTAATCTCTGCGAGAAGATGCACAAGATATTCGCCGCCGCTCTGTAGCTGATCCTGCTGCCTCGGGGTACAACCGCCCTTGCGTCATTTTTTTGGAATTCGTTTCTAATTCTTTGGTAAGTAGCAACGTGCGAAATGCAAGTAAGATTCGCTAGGTTGTGGGGAGCAGACAGTCGCAGTCCAAGGGAAAAACAAGGAGTCATTAGCAGCATGTGCAGCAGCGAAGGTTCTGCTTGGCTGTATGGGGCTAGTGATGGAGACAATGAGAATAACAAAAATGCTTGCCCTATTCCATGTAAATCAGTTTACCGAATACAATGTACATACTTTCAAAACAGTGTGAAGGGAACAACATGAGAAAATACGGTTTTTAACCAGTCGGCTAGGACACAGCAAATTGTTAAACCATCCCAACAAGGAGGACGATAAATATGGTGGTAAAGACACACCTGGCAATATGGCGGTAAACACATGCCTGCCCACACACGGTCTCTAGGCTGCAAAGTTCTGTCACAGAGCTCTCCTTCTCACCACCACCCCCCCCCCCCCATCAGTTCGCGCCTGGCGCCTAGTCGATGCATGGTTGGCGGTATCCGACATAGCAGGCTGGTACATCAAGTAGCGCATGGCACATAGAAGATGACACAGCAACGACATAGCTCGATTGCGACGTACGTTTCGTCTATCCCAATAACGAGGACGAGCTGTAATTACATTGGATTACGCTATTGAACAATGCCAAGCGATGGAGACGAGCCTTGTTGCCATATTAAAATTCGGTGTTTTTATTATTTTTCTCTTGACCCGCCCTTTTTATCAGTTCACACTTACTCGAACCTTTCCAACTAAATCAGCTTCCTTTCTCCTATTTTTCTTGCGCACTCTCTATTCCTAGTACTCGTATACGGTACGTATACATACGTTAGAACTTGCCATGATCGGCAATGATTAGCTTGCTTTCAAGTTCTGTCACCGCCGATCATGCGCATGTATAATTGTTATGATGTATTGCGAATTTTACAGTATAATAATAATATTATTATGTTTTTGTACAGTCATATACATGTTTTTTCTCGCTTTTTGCGTTTTTTCACACAAACAATTGTTTTCATTTTTTGGTGTTGTGTTCTAATCATTCGCCATGCCACTGTCAATGTATTCTGTTTGCCCGTAAAAGAGGCCTGTATCATATACATGTAGATTCCTATGAAGATGGCAGCAGAGAATTAGTATGTTGTCCGTGTGTACATGTTGTTTGTGCCATTCTCATTCTCGCAGGGCGTAGGGGCCGATCTCTCCCCTCTCCCACCGAATAGACAGCTAGATAAGTGATTTGTTTGCTTCCGCGCGCACCATGGCACTGAACCGTGATGGCGCGAAAGGCACCATCCCCTTCCAATCATACAATAGCCATTTAGGCCCAGGTGTTGTACAGTCAGACGTGCACAAGGTAGCACCAGACTGACAAGGAGTACTGAGATATTCCGCGGCAAGGAAGGGAGCTTGAGCACTGCTCGATAGCGCTAACCAACCTGTGCCCCGCCGTTTTCCTTGTTTCAATTTAATATTTTCCTTGGCTCACCATCTGAGCACTTACTGCACACCTGAAGAGCCGTCACGTGATCCATACGGCGAAACGATCATCGTGAGATACTATGTCATTATTGTAGTTAGTTTCTTCATCATACTTCATAGTCATAAACCAAGTAGAGTACTGTAGGATATCGGCATTCGGTTTGTTACAATTCGTCCTCGCGAAGCTTCGCTTTCATTACTTATCCTTGATAAAATTGAGCCTCCCAAGTTGGCTGGTTGTTGCTTTGCGTTGTCGAATTGTGGTTAGACTGTATTGTCCAATGGTCTTACCGTCCCGTTATCGTACCAATCCAGTACAGCATTCCGCCTTTCCTTGAAGGGTAGCTTGCGTTCGGTTTGATGGCGCTTACCTTCCCCTCTTTGGAATTATCACTAATATCCATGAGCCTTCCAAGTTGGAAGGTCGTTGGTTAGCGCTATCGAGCGGTACTCAAGTTCACTTCCTTGCCTTGAAATGTCTCAGTACTCCTTGTCAGTCTGGTGCTACCTTGTGCACGTCTGACTGTTCAACACCTGGTGTAGTTGGTGGACTCTATCGCAAAACTTTTGCCCCACCGTTTTCCGTGTTTCAATTTTAATAATTCGCTATAGCGCATTTTTCGCTATAAGTTCACACTGTTTGCTTGGTTCTGTGCTTACGGAGACCTCCGTATAACCGTACATGACTTTGTCGGTCTGGTTGTCTACTCCGCTGTCGTCCCACTGGAATGTACAACGTAACGTGTGGTGGTATCATGACAGGCCGGTCACTAGTAAAACGACACAAGACTGTCATTTTCAAGAGAACGTTCTGCGGATGTCCAAGTCACAATGGAACACCTCGACTGCATGACTTGATTTTTTTGGCAGCAAAACTAGACATAGTCATGCCACTGCAGACGAAACCCGGACAATGATTGTAAACTGCTAGCTCCAAGAACGCATCTGATGCAGCAGCAGGATTCGTAAAATGCAGCCTTCAGTAATACTACTGTCATGGACATGTAAATCCGGTCGCACGTTTAGCGGCCCCAGGGCGCTGGCCATGCAGCCGTGGGTAGGCGGTACATATGCGGTGCAGCACGCTGATCTGATCTGATCTCATCTTATGCGGTGATCACCTGCTAACCTAGCTACAACTTGACAAGCACTTGTTGAAGGTGGAGAAAGGTATCTTCACTGGCTTGAAAAACCAGGAGAAGCAAGTTCTAGATCGATTCGCCGTGCAGGAGCAGAAAGTCAGCAGTCACGTTCAGCGGCATACTTTCCAAGCCGGCTTGCGCATGTTCCAGGCCGTGAACCCTGGAATCACCTGGTTTGAAGCTCAATACAGATGTCGCGTGCTAGGTGGAACTCTGGCTATGCCATCCAATAGCCGTGAGCTGCAGGCTGTCATCCAGCTGGCTGGAAAGCAACGCTTCGACGGCTCCCTCTGGCTTGGCGCTACGGACACGGAGACGAAGGGGAATGGCGTGACGTCTCAGGTAACATTGTTGGATATTTGCCATGGACGCCAAGGCAGCCAGACAATTGGCACAATTCGCTGAGATTACGAGAGGACTGTTTGGAGATGCGCACAAACGGTAAGTATGCCAACCCATTCAACAATTTCCCGTGCCACACTGTGGATCGCGATATCCGAGGATATCTGTGCCGTTTCACATAGAGTAGACGCATTAGTGAAAATAAGCAATATCCATTAGCTGAGGCAAGCACACACAAGGTATAAATTCTGCACTGACACGCTGTCACGTGATTTAGAGGCAAGACAGAAGTTGTTTTAGTCTATACGCTGCATACTAGAGTGACGATTGTAAATCATTATTCTGTATTTCAATCACCTTCACCTACTGTACAATACGTGTAGGTGGTGCGTTTAGATCCTCCCGCATCCAGCTCAGGAAGTTTTCATTTTAACTTGTGCTATGCAGGCTTGCATTCTGCCTGATAATAGTGTGTCTGTATTGGTTGCTACTTCGAAGTATTTGTTTAGGTGACATAACATATGTGACTTTGACTGTATATGTGTTGGGGTTGCGTTTTTTTTTGCACACTTTGCTATAATATGCAAAAAGTAGATTTTGGCTGCACTTTTGCAGTTTCTTTGTAGTTTCATTTATGACATTAGTAGTATACTGTGTTTCCAGCCATTTATCTCCTGTAGTGTAGCAGCCACCTTTAAAAAATGTAGTTTCTTGTAGCTGTTCTGCGCTGCGTCTGCTCTTGTACAATTGTTTTGCTGTTTTTGAATGCATTCCTATTCCATCAATTACTACATGTATCAAGCAAGGTATGAAATGGAAGCAGTATTCCTTCAGTGTTGGGAACCGGAAACCTTTTCCGTGTTTACGCTGGTGGTGACGTCACGTGAGTGATTCACCATGACAACTTTCACATTCCGGCCTTCTTTTTACGCCGGTCTGAACGCGCCCTTACAGGGAATATCCTGGCGTAATGCTGGCCGGTTGCTCTGTAAAGCTGGTTCGTGATGCTGTCACTCGTGATGAAGCCAGCGACAATGGTACGACAGTCGAGTCTCTCAAGGAGATCATGTATCTGATGCTCACAGACGTTATCTACACTTCAATTCCTTGCATAACGTGGGCATCAGTTATGCTGTCTGATCGTCTATGGGATATGATGCTAACCGCATGTACATTTTTTATATATTTTTATTATTATTATTATTACAAACAGCGCTGAGTAATTACACGAATGTATAAAACCATCATTTGCTTCCGGGAAGGATTCACAAAAATAAGATAAAAACACCATGGCTCAATGCAACTGCACATACGAAAAGCTGCTTCTATTGTCAAGTTCAAGTGGCAATGTCAGAAAGACGGTAGACTGTTCATGATGTTCATGTACATACAGAATTTGATACATCCAGAATTTGAAAGTCCTCTCCTATGGGCATGCATGCCATGCGAACAGTCCCTTGAATGTGCCGCTGTATATTTGAAAGTTCAATTGAAGGAGAATTTCGAGCAGAATATTGGTGTTATGGGAGCAGAGTGAAAGGTAGCATAAGCCATTGTCCCGAGCATATGTCGCTGACCGCTATTCATTGCAAAGTAAATGATGTAAAACTAAAAATTCCAGACGACGAATTTCAATACGAAGCTTCACTCTGGAAAATATCTCTATCATTAAACGCGGATAATGAGCCATTAGTTTAGGTAACGTAAAATTCAAGGGAACACGTGACATGGACATGTGGGCATGAGTTATGAAGAAAATTTCCACCCCTGTAACAAGATAACAAGTGTAACAGGTAGCCGAGTGGTAGGCGCGGTGAAATCAACAAGAATTACTTTTATTCTACTTCTTTCAGGTACACACCTGAGATATAATCATTAGTGAAAGAAGAAGCGGCAAAATAACTGACTTTCTCTCCGGTGCACACCTGGAGGTTGAATAGCTCGTTATTATCAAAATCTCATCCTCATCAAAACAGAAATGCGCAGCCGCTTTTATGCAGCAGACGCCGTGCGCTTACATACGGAGATACACTAAATATACATCAGGCAAAGCTCCGTATTAGTTCCGTACTGCTTCCGTATTGGTCGGGCAGGGATACTACACAAGCAAAAGCTGGCCACGAAAACTGACAGGCTTCTGAGACATTCAACTCCCTGACAGCTAGCCATAACACAAACCCAGTGCGCAATCCAACCGCCTGCCAACTGTGAAGGCTCACGGTTAGGTAGGACGAAAGAGGGGACGGTGAGCACAGACAACATGTACGCAAACTAGGGTCCGGCGGATTCTGCCGGCAGAAAAATTGGCAGAATTCGGTACTTTTTCTGGTAAGTTTCATGCATGTTTGGTATGTGGATAAAGAAATGGAGCAGAATTCGAGGAATTGCCCGCCATAAGGTTTGTATGGTTCTGCCAATTTCAGTTCTTTTCGAGCAGAATCCGCCGGTCTCTAACACAAACTAACTCCCAGGGCTACATGTACACGACGCTGACCAGACCAGAGAATGACTTGACCGTGCAGTCTTAGTAAAATTATAATATGAAAAAGCAAAGCAATACACCACCCAATTGGGTGGATCAGGCAATATTGAAGACCGATAAGGAAGGGAATTCTACAAACCCCGGTTCCAGTACTCCTCGGTAGTGAGGGTAGAGATTAGAGATGTAGCGGAAGGAGGTGGCCATACCGGTATTTAATGAAGTTGGTTATGCCAAGAGTGCCGTGCCTATGTTTCGTAAAAGTGCACTGTGCCTACACAGAAGGGGCAACAACAAGAACGCCGGCAACGACGACGACGACGACGACGACAACATGAAAGACAAATGCCATATGGAGCATCTGAATCGGTGCTGGCATTCCGAGTAACGCACAGACTGGATTAGTGAGAAAGGGAGCAACCGAAAAGAAAAAAAGGTAAAACACGGGAAACATGTCCAGAGGTGTTTCGTGAAGTGCTTGGGTTAAGGTGGCAGACTACCCAAAAATTCGCTGAAAAATCGAATTTGTAAATTCATATTGAGTGCTACGTCAGTTGAAAGAGCATGAATAGCTGCAAATTCTCTGAAAATTGTGTCCCTATCTGACCAGCCGTTCAAGAGTTATGGCCGAAAATGTGCCATTGCAAGGAAAGATTTTTTTGTTGCATGCTGTCATTTGTTGGCAGCACTGTATTTGAATGTGAGCAGACCGTGCGCAACTTGTCGTATTATGGAAACACGCGAAAGTGTGCAGAATTTTGCCCCAAGTCCAAAAAAGTCCAAAAAATCACGTTAAAAAACCACGTATTGGGCTGCACGGCGGCGGGCGAAGCCCGCCGCCGTGCAGCAGGACTTTTGCCAGCACCCTCGTGACGTTGCAGATATGTGGCTTGATTATTGTAGTTGACGTTGATTTAGTGACTTTGGCAAGTTTGAGTCGTGTCAAGAAGTCAGGTAGGATTCAGTACTAGGCAGTAGTGAAACGTGAGTGGCAGTCTTTGCCGGTTTCTGAGGGTATCCTGGATTTGGTGTGCAGCGCTGTGGAAATGGCTTGCTGTGGAGGTCCCAGCACTGGATGTTGTATCAAAGGTACGACCTCGTAGCACGTGCTAAACCTAAAAAAATTCAAAAATTGACTTGGGTCTGTGGGAGTGTGTGAGAGAACGCCCACTCGTTCCGTTGTGACAGATTCCAGGGCCTCGTTGAGGGGCCCTACCCCATCACCCATGGCTGCTTCTGGACTTGTTCTAGGTTTGAGTCCCGCGCACGAACAGAATGAGCACGAAAATGTGAAAAAATTGTAAATGCATTTGTTTGGCTCCTGGGTGGCTCGCACACCGTGGCACTATGCCGGAAATTTGAGTTTTTCCGGTCTGGAAAGCCTGTCAGTGAGGCGCAAGAACTTGTAAATCATGTCCTGAGGGCCAGCATAGTGGCAGGAGTGTGTGGTCAAAATTTCACTCAAATCCATTGAGAAACACCAAAGTTACGGTCAATTGAATGCCATATGAAATTTATGGGTAGGCTGGCCCCTGAAAGGCTGAATTCAGTGCCGTGTACACAGTAGGCGTGGTGATCGTGATGAGAATGTAGAATGGAGCAGCGTGGAGATTGGGAATAGTGTATACGGATTATGTATGAGAGTAGGTTGATACATTTGTGGTTAGAGGCGGCGATGGTTGCATACACTCATATTATGTATGAGAGGAGGTTTAGATAGGGTAAAAGATGGTTATCGCTGGATACGCAGTAGATCTACGAGTAATTCTTTCTGCAATCAAGGGAAACGACAAATGAAAGGGCGGCGGTGTCCACACTCCATATCAACCCATGGTTGTCCATCGCCTCGCATAGCTGCGCAATCCTCTACTCCGCCATGGTTATTTGGCTCATCGTGACCCCATCGCGAGTATGTCAGCGCATTGCCTGCCTGATTTCTCCATCGTCCTTCATAAAGGAGATCTGATGCACCGATCCAAATATGCCCGTTGTAACGCTGCTGTTGAGCTAATCGACGAACCTCAGAGTGCTCCCTGGAGCTCTTAGGCACAGCCAGCACGCCGCCAAGCACTATGCATTTGGCTCTAGCTGCAAACCATGACACGTGGTCAGATAACAGCCAAATCCCCGCTGGAAACCTCCGCTGTCCATGCTCCGTAAGGACACGTGACTGCAAGCTCTGCAAACGGGTTAGAATGGCATTCTCATGCTTGGAAAAACGCGAATTGATTACTTCCTTTTGTCTGGCAAATTGTGAAAGAATGGCACTTGTTTGTTCGGCAAATCTTGAAAGAATGAGTTCTTGCTGCTTGGCAAAGCGTTCGTCCAACTCCCGACTTGTGAAAAGGTGATCCTGGCACGTCTTGCCCACGTAGCCTCTTGCGCAATCACAGATGTATTTTGCTAGCAAGCTACGGCACTTGCCTCCATGAGCACATGGGTTCTGTGGCCTGCAGTGATTTCTAGCTGCTTGACACTGCCCTCCAATGTAATTCTCTCGACATTGGCAGCGGTAGTATGGAGCAGTGGAAAGACGAACACACGTGCCTCCGTTATGGCATATCGGAGTGCTCCCACCAACAGCACACGCATCAGATTCACACTCTGTTCCTTTGAAACCAGCCTTACAGGCACATCCATACACACGGGGGTTACCGTTGCGCCTTGGTTGAAGTAGGCACTGGCCGTTTGCATGACAGTGTTCAAATGACGCACATGATTGAATTCGGCCGGAGAAACAGTTTGACAGCTTCAGCGCATCACCTGTTCTATTTACACCAAATGATGACAAAATGGATGGCGGAATAGCGGCGATGTGCTCAGCGGGAATATCTCGCTGTGCGAATCCCGCTTCGTATCTTGCAGCTCTTGCTCTGGTGATGCCGGCTTGATGCAAGTATGTAGCAACGCAAGATCCGTGTTGCCCCCTCGCCTTGACTGACACAAGCATGCTGCTCAACCCACAGAGCAGGTATATGGCGACGTACATCTGACTGAAGGGCGACATTATTCTAGAAAGATGGACGAAGATGACTTTCACTTGCTGCAAGCTACAAGCTCTCGCCTTGAAATAATCTAACTTTGAACTTTCAACGGTTATAATAATTATAATTATTATGTTCACTGTCTGCAAGCTAACGTTAGCCGTGCAAGAATCGGATTCACGGGCCAGACCGGGGCGGCAGTTCAGGCGAAAACAGATGTAGATCGTATCCGAGTACTAGTAGACAGGTCCCTGTGTTGCCACGATTCTTCAAAATGAATCAGTCACATATGCTGCTTATCATTGCTGAAGGGTAGCAATAACTGGCATGATACTGTATGTGTCAGTGCTTGTGAAATGGCAGATGTCTGCTGGCCTACCGACGCTGTCCGAAATCACCCCATTGTCACTACTAAGTCTTGTATTTTCGCATCGAATCAATGAATGAAATCCTGTGTCATGTGACTCCATCAATCATGTTGACCTTACATAGTCATTGCCCATATTGTAAACCAGGGAGTCGTAATTAATACATATTTTACGACTCCATACTGCAAACACATTCCAGTGTGCTGAACAACATTGTCAACAAAATGACGCTCCGTGTTTGCTCTGTGTTTGATAGATTTAAACGCAACTCAGCAGGCTGTAGGTTAGACTGAAAATTGTTGTGAATCTGTATCATTCCTGTTACGATGGTCCGAAGCAATTGGCTGTGTTGTGGTTGACCGAACTCTTTAGTGCTACTGTTTGGATTTTCTCACACTATCAGTCTAGAGACCTCTATTTACATTGTAGATATGTGGTAGAGCAAGTCACCACCGAGCATCCTTTGATTTGCATCTGGCTGCAAACCACCTAACTGGACAAATCACGGAAACCTCGAACCTGCTAGGGCCATGCTATTTCGGTCATGGGTTAGCAGTCTCTCTTGCACAGTAGACCAACGATCGGGAATGGTGTTTTGCAGATTGGAATGTGCGTGTAATAATACTCTTGCCCTTGTTGTCAAGGCCTGAAGGAATAGTGTATTCCTGCATGCCAAAGCATTCGTCCAACTCTTGACCTGTGATCAGGTGATCATGACAGGTTTGCCCACGAATCATCTAGCACAGTCGCAGGTGAGTCCTGCTGTCACGCTACGACATCTGCCCCCATGGGCACAGGGGTTCTGTGGCCCGCAGTGATCTCGTGCAGACTGGCAGTTTTCAACAACTTTAATATGTACAATGTATATTATACAAAGCTTCTAACACAGCCAAATGCAACGCACATCTACCACGTGACAATATTGAGAAAACATTATCAGTGTACGACTCACGACAATAAGTGATATGGGCTGACAGATGTTGCGTGATTGACGATGTGCGATTCTTTGCTTTCTGACGGAGCTAAGAATCGTACTACGTCAATCAAGCAACATCTATCAACCCGTACCAATTGTCCTGAGTTGTACACTGATAATGTTTTCTCACTCTTGTCACGTGGTAGATGTTGTTGTATACTGTATTTATAGTCGAAATCAAAACAGTTGTGTGTTGCATTTGGCTGTGTGAAGCTTTGTACTGACGTAAGTTGGATACTGAACTTTGTGTACAGAAAGAAAATGTGTTGTATCTACAATTGTTTGGTGTTATTCCTCGTTGAGATGTTAACAATGTAACGTAATTTGCCCACTATGTTGTTGATAAATATGGCGGTAAACACACGCCTGCCCACACACGCTCTCTAAGCTGCAAAGTTCTGGCACAGAGCTCTCCTTCTCACCACTACCACCATCAGTTCGCGCCTAGCGCCTCGTCGATGCATGGTTGGCGGTATCCGACATAGCAGGCTGGTACATCAAGTAGCGCATGGCACATTGAAGATGACATAGCAACGACGTGTTCATTTCTCGTTGGCTGAACGCAGCGAAATAAACGAGAAATAATGTTCTTTGTAGATTTTTGCACGTGGTCACCGATGGGTGCGAGGGCACCGCGGCCGCTGGAAAAGCGTGCTGGCGCAGAGTGCTGTTCATTATTTTTCTTCTTGCCAGACAGAAAGTTGCCAGTCTCGGCCAGGAATTTCGATTATTTTGTAATATTTGCCGGATACAGAATGGGTCGACGTGGACGTGTTGCAAGCGCCGGGCAGGTGGCCTCTGGCAGAGGCAGAGGTAGTGGTAGGAGGAGAGGTGACTTGTCTGTGTTCGAGTTTCCCAACTCTGACATAGTTGGAAACACCTCGTCGGAATACGAGACTGCAGTAGAAGAGCAAGTCCCCCGCGAAGCTGAGACGCAGGCTCCGGCGTCACCGATTAATAGAATGCCGCATTCCCAGCTCATGGCGGAGAGGGAGCTGCTGGGGATGAAAATCCGGATGCTCGAAAGGAGTGTCAGTGAGCTGACAGCCCGTGGCAGATCCCTGAAAAGGAAACGACCAAGGGATTCAGCACAGTCAGGGTCGCCATCATCATCATCGTCACGATCTTCCTCCTCGGACTCGTCACGATCCCGGTCGAGGTCGCCAAAGCGGAAAGCAAGGTCTGCCGCCGGCGACGTCGCGAGCTGGAAGACGACAAGCTACGCGAAACAATTCGAGCTGAATGCCGAGCTCCTGGATCTGCTGCACGATGTGAGGTCGGCAAAGTCCAAGAAGAGGAGAAGGAAGGCAGCGAAAAAAGGTGAGAGGTTGCTGAAGGAGAGGCAAGAGTGGCTTGTGATTGCGGAGAAGCACGGCCATCAGGTGGCAACATCCTTTCAGGAAGGGGATCAGCTGATGGCACTAGTTGGGGGAGCCAAAAAGCAGAAACGTCTGCAGGCTGCGATCCAGGCTGAAGGGTCTAAGAAGAAGGTAGCCGGGGTGGTGCGGGGCCCAACCATGCCAAACCCAATCCATACCATGCAGGGGGCCGTGATGCCACTTAGCCACCCACCTCTAGCTATGCATGCGCCGATGGGCAATTTCCGCTCGGGTGTGTGCCACCGGTGTGGGCAGCCGGGTCATTATGTCAAGTTCTGTCCCCAGCGGGCTAACACCGCAGGCATACCAGGTCAGCAAGCCATGCCACGTTGACATTACTGTGGGCTGGGGGGTCTCATGTTGGTAGAATTGCTTTAGCTTATTTGGCATCCAGTGCAATCAGTGAGAGAGTTGCATTATTTATTTATTTGTTTCTGTTTATATAAGCACGTTGTGCTTCAGTTCCAGGGCCCCGAGCGGTCGAGGGCTTGGTTGTTGCGGGTTAACAGGGGGGAGGGGTTTAAAGTCGTTGCAGCTGGGCAACTGTGCTTAGTTGGTGTCGTGTGCATTAGTGAGATAATCGTTCATATTTTAATATTAAAATCGATTAAAGTTAATTGCAGTGACTGCCAGGCTTGCGATGGTACGAGACAAGGCTCTACCGGTTGGTGTTTGCTGTACTCACTTTATGTAGGAACATTTACTGCCATGTTGCTCTGTTGCTCTGGTGTTGTGTGGTGCATGCTGTAGGTGGCACCGGGTGCCGCGTTGTTGGGATCCAGGATCCGAGATAGGCAACTGTTGCCGTATCGCTGCTGCTGGTGTCGAGGTGGTGGGCATGGCTGCGTGATGGAAGACACTAGGTGTCACGCTGAGAAAGTGGGAGCCAGTATCCTAAACGCTCCAGCTGGTAGAGATCATGCCAGGTTTTCACAGTGACGGCTATGCTTTGTCTGTCTTGTGCAGTATGCCTGCACACCCCGCATTTCGTTGTGTGTGCAGTGGTGGATGATGGGCATGAGCAAAATAGACAAAGAAGTGTTCATTTCTCGTTGGCTGAACGCAGCGAAATAAACGAGAAATAATGTTCTTTGTAGATTTTTGCACGTGGTCACCGATGGGTGCGAGGGCACCGCGGCCGCTGGAAAAGCGTGCTGGCGCAGAGTGCTGTTCATTATTTTTCTTCTTGCCAGACAGAAAGTTGCCCACCCACCCACCCTGCTGTTCTATTGGTACCATACGTCAAACCGTCATTGCTAAAAATGATGCTGCTGCTGGCTCTGTGTATATGATTGTTCTTCATATGCACTGGCAGTATAGCCGCTGTTACAAATAGTATGCTGTTGCACGTGTGGTTGACTCTGGATAGCCGTTGCACATGCTCTAGTTGCTTATTGGTCCATAGGGATGCGGCTGCTGGTTGTTGTTTGCTTGTTTGTTGCGGAAGCCAGTGTTTGATGCTGTTGCTGTTGCGAGTTTTTCACAAAATGTTTTCTTGGGCAAGAAGATCTTGTGCAGTATGCTCTAGTTGCTTATTGGTCCATAGGGATGCGGCTGCTGGTTGTTGTTTGCTTGTTTGTTGCGGAAGCCAGTGTCTGATGCTGTTGCTGTTGCGAGTTTTTCACAAAATGTTTTCTTGGGCAAGAAGATCTTGTGCAGTATGCCTGCACACCCCGCATTTCGTTGTGTGTGCAGTGGTGGATGATGGGCATGAGCAAAATAGACAAAGAAATTAGACATCCTTAGCAAAAGTACGATAACGCTAACTTGTACGGTACTCACTCCCAGCCGTGACAAAAGACGTTATCGGATAACGGAAAAACGTTACAGAGCTCAAAATAACGGGCCGACGTTCGTTATGGAAATTCTGCAAAAAATGCAAAAACTCCATTGTTTTGTAACTGGCGGGAGATAAAAAGCACGTCGTGCAGATCGAGATGAGATCAAGAGTCAAGATTGCTTCCTCTTGTGACATTTAGCTTTTTTGGCGAGTTTTGCCTTTCAGTTGACAATTTCTGCGTCCTCTGCTTCGTGCCTTTCTCCCTCTATCCCATCTGGGAAACAAAGGACCAGTTCCACGGCACTCCTGAGGAAGAAATTCATCGACCTCTCCCAGACGTGCTGGAGCTGGAGAACCCTTACAGTCTTCGGTGCTGCGTTTAGGAAAGGGTTTCCAAGGACCTGGGAACAGCGAAAACTCATTTTCGCCGTGCTTTTGCTATTCCAGAGTAAAAGACCTCGCCAAGGTATTCTTTCGGAACGACAGCAAACTATTAAATCCCTGGTTCAAAATTTTGAATTTCCCGCATCTGTTTCCTCGAAAATTCATATCGCCATGGTTGTCACGACTACTTCGTCTCAACTATAACGTACTTTGTGCTAAGGGAAAAGTCAGCTTGAACGATCCGAAGTACGGAAAGGTTTGCGTTTACGTTAGCGTTTTTTTAGCTAAGGATATCTAGTATATCTCGATTGCGACGTACGTTTCGTCTCCGCTGGACTCATCAGGCAATCTTCTTCTTGGATAACTTCATACAGAGCTTGTCTCGGGAGAATGAAGTTGAAGACACCACTGCAGCTGTACTTATGGTTGATAAATATGGTGGTAAACACACACCTGGCCATATGGCGGGAAACACACGCCTGCCCACACACGCTCTCTAAGCAGCAAAGTTCTGGCACAGAGCTCTCCTTCGCACCTATGTTGTTGTCAATATTATTTTCCTTCGAGATTTGTGTCGTTCAGAACTTGATTATAGGGAGTTTTAGCAACTCGTGAACGAGAACGAAAACGAAACGAGTACGAGTGAGACCCATAGGCCATACGTTAATATGATGCACGTCACTAATTTTCATAGTCGATATGCGCGAGCACCTTTTTGCACTACAACGGTGCGCTAAAATGCATACCAACAGGACAGTCAGGAGTTCGGATCCTGTTCAGGACTACAGCGTGTTGTAGAGGAAATCGAAACAGTTTGGCGAAACCGTCGCCGCTGAGCTTGTCTAACCCAAGCCGAGGAAACGTCTCAAATCATGCTGCTCACCACGATCATGCTGCTCACCACGATCAATTCATCCAGTGCAAAGTAAAGGAAGACTATTTCGGCCTGATCAATGATCTTCTCGTCGTAAGCCAGAAGATGGACACGAGCATCGAAATCATCCACCAGCAAAAGAAAGCAACAGTAAGGATTTGAACTTCAAGTTGAAGCTTCCCTCTTCTCAAATCATGCTCTTTTTGAATAAAATCTCCAGGCCGAGCGCCCTAGCCCTGCGCGCGCTGGTCGATGAAATAAATCTAAGGAAAGGACTCGTATGCCATAACGAATCAACTGCCCTTGATTCTTGCGAAACGAACCCCGATTGCAGCACACAACGAGACTCGAACCCAGGCACCCGAGTCGACCACCAACCAGGCGGCCCTACGCATACCAATAAATGTAGGGCTCCCTGCCACCGACTCGTAGAGAGGTCTACTCGTTCACAAGATGCTAAAACTCTCTAATTTTCCACCTTGTCACGAGTGTCTACAAGTAGTCTTTCCGACTTGAGCCATTCCCCGTGTACAACCCTTGATGGGAAGGGACCGAAAACGTTCCGATACTTTATGACAAGTTCCTTGTTTTACTGGATGTGTGTGTTTGCGTGGATACTTGCGACCCAATAGTACTTGCCTTTGTTTGAAAATTATTAATATTGTTGTCAATTTTTTGACTCTTACTTGTAATTTACTAGGGGACTCCCAACGGGAGAGGCCGTCTTCTTACAGGGAACCCTTAGCGTGTTGTAATATGGCGGCGAAATTCAACGGGGGACGTAGCATGGCGACAGACCACAGGCAGGGCATTGCAGCGAGCTGCACCATAATAACGAATTGAAAGAAAGCCATAACGAGATACAGCATTGGGCAAAACGACGGCACTCTTGGGGGAGGGAGGGGAGGTTATGTACACTTGCGGAAACGTAGCGGGCTGGCCAACCCAGATACACATGACCCCGGCCCTGCGTCCAGAACGAGGCAGGCAACCAAGTAATTTCTAGGTGCCTGTTTTACCGTTCCCACCTCCTTCTGAGGGTGTGGCTGTGGAAGATTCGTCTCCATCGACTTACCCGCGTCCGATAAATTGATTGAGAACCTGAATCCGAACCAGCACAAATCGTGCGGATATCAAGCATGACATGGAAGTAACCCAAGACTGCTCCTAGTGAACTCAACGTCGAAGTTGTGTTGAGCCTTGCGGAGAAATTGATCCCCTATTACCAGTGGTGCAGGGTAAGTACATATAATAATAATCTTTATTTCAGGCTTACCCAAAGGCTAACGCCTATCTGGGGGATCTCCTATTTGTGTATGTACCAGTAACATAGTTTTAAGGATGCGAGAGAAAGTGCGCAAAGTGAGTGTGAAATGTTGGTTTTAAAAAGGAATAATAAGAAACACAAGGAACGAAAGTAAGACAGAAAAGAAAAGAACAAGCATGTAAATCCATGATTGCACATCAAAGGTGTACCAGTGCAGTCGAACTGATACTTAGCAACGTGAATACGTAAATGGCGCTTGAATTCAGATAGGGAATCTAAAGTTGTCAATCGGGGTGGGAGACAATTCCAAAGAGAACCAGTTTTTTGTAGGAAAAGAGATGAAAAAATACGACCATGTGAGTTAAAAATGAGCTTTTTGGGCCTACGGGCACTACGTGATATGGTTATCGCAAAGCGAGAGAGATATTCTGGGTGAAAATTGATGTACTTAAATAAAACAACAAGAGAAATAAAGACACGGCGAAATTACAGAGATTCTAAGTGACACAATCTATTCAAATTGGATTTTGATTCATAGATACCAAAGGTTATTTTTTGCAGACTTCAGGAGTCGCCGGCAAACCTTAGCCTGGAGTACATCAAGGGACTCTAACTGAGCGGACGTGATCCTAAATGACCAGACAGGAATGGCATTATTCAATTGCCGGACGCACATAAGACTTATACAAGAGGAGAATATGGGACGATGGTAAATGTCTGCCCATGAAACATAACAGGTTGACTCGTTCCTGAAACTTCCTGAAGATGGTGTGGAAGTGGTCATGGAACTTCAAACCATCACTGAGCTGTACGCCGAGATGCTTAGCAGAACGTCCAAAGGCAATAGGAACGCCGTCCATTAAAACAGAGGAGGAGTCAGGAATGTCATGATTCGAAAAGATGAAAGTTTTTTCTGGAGAAAATCTCCCATGGATATTCTGAGCCCAATTCTGGCAGCTGGCCAGATCCTGCTGGAGGTGGGACATGTTCTCATCTAAGAAGAGGGATACATTATGAGCATTTAGAAGAGTGACATCATCAGCAAAGAGAAAGGGTGAGGTGTGGTTTACTATGTCAGGAAGGGAATTGATACTTGGTATACAAAAGAAAAAGCGGAGGGGCAAGGTACGAACCCTGGGGAACACCACAGTTTAGCATATATTGAGAAGAGTGAGTTCCATCCAGCTTCACATTTAGACTACGGTCAAGCAAGTAGGACCCAAACGTGCCTCCGGTGCCATGAATGCATTCATGTGGCGCAGGAGCGTAGGATGATGTACTTTATCAAACGCTTTCTGGAAGTCGAGAAATGCACAGTCAAATCTCTGGCCTATATCAGAGAGACGGGCAATCTAATGGGTCAAAAGAATGAGTTTATCCGTAGCTGATCGTTGTGGAACGTAAGCAAATTGACTGGGCGAAATTATGCAATTACGGTAAAGAAAGCTGTTCAGATGATGGGCTATGCGGGATTCGAAGAGGCGGCTGATGGGATGGAGCAGTGAAATTGGACGGTAGTTCGTGGGCAAAGAAGCACTTCCTTTACCCTTAAAAAGAGGAATAACCGTTGCTGATTTCCATGCAGTGGGAAATTGTGATGTGGATAGACTGGAGTTGAACAAGTACAGTTAAGTAAGACAAGGACTCGCATACTAAATCAGCCATGGACCGGAGTACTGGAATACTATAATTTTATAATAGCAATAAAGAGAACAAATCCTGCAGTCATCGCCACACTACAACGAAGTCATGAAAGTTTACCAGAATTAATTTTCTTGTCACATTCAACAGTGGAAAGTCGTGACTGAAGAGTAACCATGCTGAACAATGATTAAATATACATTCAATGATGTGTTACGAGAACAAAATACAGTGCCAAAATAGAATGAGGGAAGGTGAGACAATAGAAGTGAAGTGAGAGCTAAGTGCAACGGCGGGTGAGAAACTAATTATAACGCTAAAACTGTGTAGTGAGCCAAACAATCATGCTGTGCACCTACGAAAACAATTTTAACGCAACTACATGTTTCTTCTGCTTACAAAGATCAGGCTTATGCAAACGAATACAAACAGCCTCAAGTACTTTCAACTGACTAGCATACCGTGCACGACAATGAACAGAAAAACTAAAATCATCATACACCTGCAGACACTTAGGGTGAGACAACAAGTGAAGAAAAACGGCAAACTTCTTACGATCACAATCACCATCTGATTCCTCGTCTCCAACAACCGCAACCTCGTCCTCCGTCTCACCTCCCAACTCGTCCTCAGTGTCGTCCTCCGTGTCATTCTCCTCATCAACACCGATCGGTCCCAGGCTCGCTTCATGTTGTTTAACCTCTGTTCGTTGACTCCTCCTTTGATCTTGATGGTAAATTGTTACCATTGTTGTTGTTGTTGTTGTTGTTGTTAAATCTTGTGTTCCCAGTGTCGTCGCCGGTGCTTGACCTCCAGTACTGTAATAATTCATTGAATAATTAGCCGTTGATCGTCTAGGTCTTTGAATGTTGATTGTGTCACTTTCTTTGTTGAATTCCGTTCCCTTCAGCCTTCTTTCTCGTTGTTCACGTTCAGTGCTTGCCTCATCCATATATGCACGTGCCACCGACACCACAGACTCAGCCCCAGCACTGCCGATGATAGATGTAGGTGGCGGTTCTGGGGGAGGCAACGGCAAGGACGGCGATGAGGGCATTACCTCATCACAGCGTCCACTTTGGTCTTGAGCTGAATGTTGTTGTGGTGCGTTATCTTGTGTTGTTATGGTGCATTGTGTTGTGGTGACAATATGCCCATTACCCGACTCCAAGGCTCTCGATACGGGTAATGGAGGCACTATTGCCGATGACGGAAATTGTGCTAACGATGGCTGTGGGCGAGGGTTCTTCAGTGGCCTGCCGCGTTTGCAGGATTTGTTCTCTTTATTGCTATTATAAAATTGTTGTCTCCACGTCGATTATTTGAATAATATAATTACTTGAAGTCGATTTTCGAGACGAAAGATGTGTAAGGTCATAGTGGACTTGACCTGGTGAAAATGTTGGCATCTGGAACCGAGGAGTGGTAGTGTCAAGGGAGGAATCTAAACAAGGGAATTGATTTGCTTCTTGTGGTAACGTACACTGATTGGCGAAATGCTGTGCAAGACTGTTCACCTTTTCCAATTGCGTGTTAGTCCGACGATCGCCATCTTGCAAATCTGGTATCAATAGTTTACGAGTTGAAATGTTGCAAAAGTCCTTAATTAACTCTCCTCCACCACACATATCCACCTTTCGTGCAACCCTTCGAGATACTGGCAGCGTTGCGATCAAGAAAGGCAGATCTGGCAGCACGGATTTTCTTACGATAAATATTCCTGGATACACAGTACGTTGCCTTTGCTTCAGTTGATTGTGGATTTCGCAAATAAGCATGGTACAGTCTATTCTGTCGCCGCTGAAATTGACGCAGGTCAGGTGTGCACACCTTGGAACATAGGGATAAATACACCCCTGCCCACATCCGCTCTCTTTTTTTCTTTTTTTCCAACTCAAAAGCCTCTTCTACGGACAAAGTAAACAAGAATTCTTGTGATGAAGGAAAATACTATCGGTATGGCTAAAATGTGTAAGATAAGCTCAACTGAAGATCACGTCACAAGAATGTGGCTAACTCAACTGAAGAATGATCATGTCACAAGAATGTGGCAAACTCAACTGAAGATCACGTCACAAGAATGGGGCTAACTCAACTGAAGATCACGTCACAAGAATGTGGCTAACTCAACTGAAGGACACGTCACAAGAATGTGGAGAATTACGCTTACATAAATCCAAGGTTATGTCCAAGGTTAGCAAGGCAAGCAGCACTCGGAGACCATCAGACCATCGCTCTGTAAGCTGCTTGAATCCTAATTTTTCTCTACACTATTTCTTCCTACATGCATGCAGTATTTTCATCGTTTTATTGCACCTTGTCTCCACCGTTTTACATTGCATTAAGGGGGCACCGTACCCATAAATTTCATATGGCATTCAATTGACCGTAACTTTGGTGTTTCTCAGTGGATTTGAGTGAAATTTTGACCACACACTCCAGCGGCCACTATGCTGGCCCTCAGGACATGATTTACAAGTTCTTGCGCCTCACTGACAGGCTTTCCAGGCCGGAAAACTCAAATTTCCGGCATAGTGCCACGGTGTGCGAGCCACCCAGGAGCCAAACAAATGCATTTACAATTATATTTTCACATTTTCGTGCCCATTCTGTCCGTGCGCGGGACCCAAACCTAAAACAAGTCCAGAAGCAGCCATGGGTGGTGGGGTAGGGCCCCTCAACGTGGCCCTGGAATCTGTCACAACGGAACGAGTGGGCGTTCTCTCACAGACTCTCACAGACCCAAGTCAATTTTTGAATTTTTTTAGGTTTAGCACGTGCTACGAGGTCGTACCTTTGATACAACATCCAGTGCTGGGACCTCCACAGCAAGCCATTTCCACAGCTCTGCACACCAAATCCAGGATGCCTTCAGAAACCGGCAAAGACTACCACTCACGTTCCACTACTGCCTAGTACTGAATCCTACCTGACTTCTTGACACGACTCAAACTTGCCAAAGTCACTAAATCAACGTCAACTACAATAATCAAGCCACATATCTGCAACGTCACGAGGGTGCTGGCAAAAGTCCTGCTGCACGGCGGCGGGCTTTGCCCGCCGCCGTGCAGCCCAATACGTGGTTTTTTAACGTGATTTTTTTGACTTGGAGCAAAATTCTGCACACTTTCGCGTGTTTCCATGACACGACAAGTTGCGCACGGTCTGCTCACATTCAAATACAGTGCTGCCAACAAATGACAGCGTGCAACAAAAAAATCTTTCCTTGCAATGGCACATTTTCGGCCATAACTCTTGAACGGCTGGTCAGACCGGGACACAATTTTCAGAGAATTTGCAGCTATTCATGCTCTTTCAACTGACGTAGCACTCAATATGAATTTACAAATTCGATTTTCCAGCGAATATTTGGGTAGTCTGCCACCTAATAAACTATACACAAATGTCGATTCAGCTTGTCTTATGCGAGATGTACATGTATGTGCAATGTGTGTACGATAGCGCCAAGTGTACGGCATAACGGTACGGTACACTAGTAGTATACACAACAAGATGGGGGGGGGCGGGGGGGTCGAGCATGGGCTGCATGGCTCCTTCACACCGTTATGTTCTCCTCCTGCGGTGGCATGGGCTAGGCATTTCCCAAATCGGCCGGCCGAAAAATTGGCCGAAAACAGTGGTTTTGATAAAATCACCGATCTTTTCGCCGAATACGAAATTTTCGCATTGAATTCGCCGAAAATCGATGTTTTAGGGCCTCAACAGCATGGAAATTTATTAATTTTTATTCCCGTAGCTATGCAGAAGACGTTACTTCAGTAACGTCTGGCGCTAGCCAGGGTCCACTCAGCTTTAATTCCCGTAGCTATGCAGAAGACGTTACTTCAGTAACGTCTGGCGCTAGCCAGGGTCCACACAGCTTTAATTCCCGTAGCTATGCAGAAGACGTTACTTCAGTAACGTCTGGCGCTAGCCAGGGTCCACACAGCTTTAATTTGGTGTTTGTTTGTTTGTTTGTTTGTGTCACGCCTGGCGCTATCCTGTATCTGTCCCGTACCGTACCGTACCAACAAAGACAGCTGGCCACAATATTTTTGTTTGTTTTTGCCATCGGCATGCCTGGCGCTATCCCGTACCTGTCCCGTACCATCAAGTGTACGGTACCATCAAGAGAATGAGTATATATGCGAAGTGTATCGGGGAATGCATTCAGTGCAGTACCATTTTGTGTGGATTTGTGTGCGAGGCCGAGATCCCACTAGCAGGCTGGCTGGGCCGCCTGTCGAACAGCCCGGGAATCGCATGTAGGCCGATAGCATAATAATTATAACGTGTATACAGTCATGTAGATGTATAGCAGGGAGTCATATTATGTAAACGACTCCCTGCTGTATGGGGAGATTTTCTGGAAAGAAATACGAAGTAGGGAGACGAGTAAATGCAATTAGAATGGATGTTAGTTGCCGTCAGTATAATAATAAGAAGAAGACGAACGCCCGTGGTCGGCAGAGTCAGCGCCGGTCCCAGGAAACGGCAGGACAGACATCCCGTCGACTCCAGAACGCCCGTGATCGGCAGAGTCAGCGCCGGTCCCATAGCTATGCAGAAGACGTTACTTCAGTAACTCATTGAAACGTTTTTGCAATACAATGAAGTAGCTAATCAAAGGAAAAAAACGTTTCCATCAGTTCTAACAACATGCACGATGAGCTAGGCAACAAAGCATAGCGCAGGGCCCTGAGCTTCCAAGCTCTCTCGTTTGGTGTTTGTTTGTTTGTTTGTTTATTTGTTTGTTTGTTTGTTTGTTTGTGTCACGCCTGGCGCTATCCCGTATCTGTACCGTACTGTACCGTACCAGCAAAGACAGCTGGCTACTATGGCGGTGTTTACATGAGGCGTTTCAACCCGGGTTGAGTTCGACCCGGGTCAGATTTCAACCCGCCATGTGCATAAAATGAATGGCGCGTTTACATGACGCATTGCGCTTGACCCGGGTTGAAATTTCGCCCCGGGTTGATTTCAACCCTCCCCCCAAGGGGAGGGTTGAAATCAACCCGGGTCAAGAAAATCGTACAAACGTACTTCTGTGCGTATCTCGCGCCAGGTTTGAACGGCACTGCAGATGCAAATTTCGCGCGAACGGATTCACGTGACCATAAAGGACTGTAGAAGTGGACTTTTGGCGGCATATCAGTATTTGACCCGGGTCAACTGACTTCATGTAAACGCTCACCTCTTTTGTCTATCGTACAGACTTTCAACCCGGGCTGAACTCGACCCGGGTTGAAATTTCTCATGTAAACACAGCCTATATGTTTGTTTGTTTGTGCCATCGACATGCCTGGCGCTATCCCCTACCTGTCCCGTACCATCAAGAGTACGGTACCATCAAGAGAATGAGTATATATGCGAAGTGTATCGGGGGAATGCATTCAGTGCAGTAACATTTTGTGTGGATTTGTGTGCGAGGCCGAGAACCCACTAGCAGGCTGGCTGGGCCGCCTGTCGACCAGCCCGGGGATCGCATGTAGGCTGATAGCATAATAATTATAACGTATCAGATTGAGTAATTATAACGTATATACAGTCATGTAGATCCATAGCAGGGAGTCATATTATGTAAACGACTCCCAGCTGTATGGGGAGATTTTCTGAAAAAAAATACGAAGTAGGGAGACGAGTGAGTGCAATCAGAAAATCTTACCATACAGCAGGGAGTCATAACGACTCCCTGCTGTATGGGGAGATTTTCTGAAAAAAATACGAAGTAGGGAGACGAGTAAATGCAATCAGAATGGATGTTAGTTGCCGTCAGTATAATAATAAGAAGAAGAAGAACGCCCGTGATCGGCAGAGTCAGCGCCGGTCCCAAAAAACGTCAGGACAGACATCCCGTTGACTCCAGAACGCCCGTGATCGGCAGAGTCAGCGCCGGTCCCATAGCTATGCAGAAGGCGTTACTTGTACTTCAGTATCTCATTGAAACGTTTTTGCAATACAATGATGTAGCTTATCAAAGGAAAAAGCATTTCCATCAGTTCTAACAACATGCACGATGAGCTAGGCAACAAAGCATAGCGCAGGGCCCTGAGCTTCCAAGCTCTCTCGTTTGGTATTTGTTTGTTTGTGTGTTTGTTTGTTTGTTTGTGTCACGCCTGGCGCTATTCCGTATCTGTCCCGTATCTGTCCCGTATCTGTGACTACATAGGCTCTACAGGATTGTACATAACAGCTGTCCACAATATTTGCGGGCTCCTGTATCTGTCCCGTACCGTACCAATATTCGTCGTATTATGCGTACGACTCCCTGATGTAGAGTGGGATTTGGAAAGAAATAGGGAGACGAGGAGGAAATTAAATTAGAATAGACGCCGATTAGGTGATAGGATTCGTCAGCATAAACATACTTTGGAAGAGAGATCCCGTCGTCTCCAAAATAAGCGTGAACGAGCGATTCAGTGCCGGTCACAGGAAACGTCGGAAGAGAGATCCCGTCGACTCCAGAACGCCCGTGATCGGTAGAGTCCGGCGGTACCAGGCAACGTCAGGACAGACATCCCGTTGAGTCCAGAACGCCCGTGATCGGCAGAGTCTAAGCCGGTCCCAGGAAACGTCAGGACAGACATCCCGTCGAGTCCAGAACGCCGTGATCGGCAGAGTCAGCGCCGGTCCCAGTAAACGTCAGGACAGACATCCCGTCGACGCGCAGAAAAACTAAATCTGCAGCCTCTTTTGCCGTCGAACAGGATACGTATTTATATAGGAGACTGTAAAGTTATGTAATGTCCAAATTTCCACGTGAGCAGCAGGTCACTCGCGTTGATTTTTTCGACGTGCGAGCCAAATAACGCGAGCTGAACTTTCGCGTCGCAGACATCCCGTCGACGCGCAGAAAAACTAAATCTGCAGCCTCTTTTGCCGTCGGACAGGATACGTATTTTAGGAGACTGTAAAGTTATGTAATGTGCTCCACAGGCAACCATGCATTCGGCGTCGTCATTGGCTCAACAGGTCAATGTAGATGTATTACTACAAAAAGGCCAGAAAATCCGATTCCTGTATTAAAATCAACTAATGTTCGCTGGCGATTTAATTTCGCTGATTTCGCCGCTTGGTGCCAACCGGACAAAGTAAATCGCAGGCCAACGTTTGTCATATAGGCAAATGATGCATGATTGAGCAATGGATGCATGTGAGAGCAAAAATACCGATCGATTTCAAATTTGACGTGAAACTGCGCGTCATGTCGGAAATAACGTGCATCTTAACCTCTCCAATCGAGAGGTTTCTATTTCTCATCGGCCAAAATTTGTTGATTTACAATATAAGGAGATAAAAATTAAAGAAGGAGCAAAACAAAAGTAGATGATTATTAGAGAAACAACAATCTGCAATAAATTCTGCAAATACTTTTGCCTAACTCATAATATTCAAACCGATTGAAACGTTTTTGCAATACAGTGATGTGGCCAATGAACGGAAAAAGACAATTCCATCAGTTCTTATAACATGTACGATGAGCTAGGCAAAAAAGCATAAAAGCATAGCGTAGGGCCCTGAGCTTCCAAGCTCTCTCGTTTACTGTCTGCACTTCATGGCACGTACTGAAAATAGCCAAGATTATTATTATTATTATTGGAAGAGGGTGTTGCACCGTACATGGGAGCTCGCGGTTTTCCTGCCGACTTGAATTCTCACTTGACTGACTCACGACTGCCATCCAGAGCACACGAGAAGTCCATCGAACCGTCCACTCAGAAAACCTGCGAGAAAGCACCACTCCCTGCTCAATACACGCTCAGTACACAGTGTTTTGGTGAATTCACCCCTCATCGGTTGAGCTTGAGTAGGCTGAGGAAGATTATGCCTGAAGAGCACCACTTATATAGTGCTCTCCAGGCACAAACATCACCTGGAGAGCACTATATAAGTGGTGCTCTTTAGGCACAATCTTCCTCAGCCTACTCAAGCTCAACTGATGAGGGGTGAATTCCCCGAAACAATGTGTATTGAGCAGGCACTTCTTCAAAAAATTAAGAACAAAAAAGTAACTTCAATACTCTGTAAATCAGTACTTGCTGTTAGGGTGTCGTCCACATGTATCAAAGGAGGCGAATCCGCCTGTTTGTGGTGCGACGTTAAATAGGAGATCCCCCCCCCCCCCCCATAGGCATCAGCCTTTCGGTAATCCTGAAATAAATATTACAACATCAACAGCGTACCCTGTAAAAGGCCTTAGGCCTGCGCGGATTGCCCTATCAAGGATGTGTGGAAAGGACAAGGAAACGGTGTTCGGTGTTCCACCTTATTGGCGCATGTAGTAGGCCTCGACCAAATATGCTAAAAAAAAGAGCATAATTATGCTCGTCGCATATCAGGGAAAACGTCCATAATATGCCAAAGGCTTAGCAAGATATGCAAAAAGATATGCCAAAATATGCCAAAATATGCTCGACATAAGCAGAAAGTGTAGATCATTTCAGTAAAATTACAACCTTGGAATATTCATTGGCTTCACGGCTATCATGCTTATGGTGCAAATCAAAACACATCCGGAATAGTTTGGTTGGGGTGTGTCCCCAGCAACCGTAGCGATAGTGTCCATCCATGGGGAAATGTAGCAAACGCCTCAACCATTCCAAATTCATCCATAAAAGGCATTTCTGATCGCATTTTGTCCATAATAATTATGAATGTTTTGTCCTCATTTTCTTCAAAATATTTGAATTATATGCTGGCTTCATTCCAATATTCCCTTTGCCGCTCAATATGCCATATGTGAACTGTCTCACAAAATATGCGGAAATATGCGCAAGCATATGCGCAAGCATATTTGGTCGTGCTGCGACCCACAGTTAATTGGGAACTCATGGCCTGGCACGAGGGTAACATGGATGCAGCTAATGAGATTTCGGTCTTTGACCACTTGGTGGTGGGTCTGATCTACTCACCTCCCATCGTTTAGGCGCTGCATCTGCGCCTTTGATTCTAGAGGGTGGTGGCGTTCCCACGGCGGATGCGGAAAACTCGGCTTCCAGCATGAACACGGGGTGCAAACTCACGAAAATAACCTAAGTGCTACAACATGTTCTTTTTGCTTACACAAATTGGGCTTATGCGTACGAATACAAATAGCTTCAAGGACCTTCAACTGCTGGACATAACGGGCACGACACAGTACAGAGAAGTGGAAATCATCATACACACTCAAACAATCGGGACGAGATAACAAAATTTCAAGTACACAGCTGACTTCTTACGAATTTCCCCGTCTCATCAGCTCCTTTACCTGCCACCTGACCCCTCCTCGTCCGTTTTATCACCATCACCACCAGCTGTCTCATCGTCATCCACCTCGTCGTCATCCGCCTCGTCGTCATTCGCCGCCTCGTCATCATCCGTCTCGTCGTCATCTGTATCTTCAAGAACATGTTGTAGCACTTAGGTTATTTTC
The DNA here is from genome assembly GCF_964019385.1 of Sycon ciliatum. Lineage (NCBI taxonomy): Eukaryota > Metazoa > Porifera > Calcarea > Leucosolenida > Sycettidae > Sycon > Sycon ciliatum. The sequence continues at coordinate 982,643 of NC_088648.1, read as the reverse complement.
GTGAGTTTGCACCCCGTGTTCTTGAGTTGTTTCTGCACTGTTCATGCCCATTTGTCACACTTACTCTTTATCTTAGCCCTCACTTTTTGTAATACTTACGCATCATGCGTCACACTTCTTTGGATTTTTAACCTTTGTTTTTCCCTTGATCACTTTAGTTCCGTATTTCCACTGATGATCTTGAAAATCGATTCTGGAAACACACAATCTCAAACCTTGCGGCATTCATACTTTTCATAGCTATTAGTAATATTAATCACTTGCCAATAGCAATACTATCAGAGTGGAGAGGGGCAGCTTCTCTCCATTGGTGTTTTTCTCTGTTGGGGGAGCTGGCGGTGAGGCCCGGAATTTGTTGAAACGTCTCGCCATTCGGCAACTGTGAGCTTGGCTTCACACTAGTCCGTGACTCCGTCATGCTGTTGCGTGGTAGTCTGAGGAAGGTGAATTTCAGCCATCACCCCAGCGATGTCCTGCAGTACCGTATGAGTCGCTCATGCCAGTTTGACTCCGTTCAATTTGTCTTTGGTGTCTGCGCATGATGATGTCCCAGGTTTGCTTGCCAGTTTTGGTTCTGTTTCCGTTCATCCTCTGTCTTTGCTTTTTGTTTTGCTGTTTCCTTTCTCTTCTTCCTCTTTGCTCAAGTTGATGCCATTAATTTTTGTTGTGAGTCTGCATGCTTTGACTCGAACTCGCAAGGTTGATCATTATCCCTTGCACCTTTTAGGACTTGTGCCCAGTCCTGAAGTTATTGCTCATTGTTTTTTTTGTTTTTTTTATTGTTTTGCACTTGCATTTACATGTATTTAGAACACATGCTCAATTCATGTGCAAGTTTGATTGTCATCCCTTGCTTATCAGGGCCTGGGCCCTTTCCTGTTTTATTTCATCTCATAATAATACTACCAGCCCCCATTCACCGGATGGACAGTGCTTCTCTGATGTTGAATGAGAAGAATTATGTCGCTGCCTTCGGTGCTATTGTGTCGCTGAAGGGCTCGATTTCAGGTTTGAGCACGGTTACTTTTCAACGGATATTGTTTTTTTCTGATTTTATATCTCTCTTGCTATTTCTGTACCTGCTTGTGTTAAATCTCTTTCTAGCAGATTAGTTGTACAAGAGATTGTACAGTTGTACAAGAGATTGTACATGTAGAGATTGTACATGCTTTATTGTGGATTTTCTGTTCAGAGTGTTTCTCTCTTTATTTATTTATTTTCTCACTCTCTCCTTTATTATATTTTCTTCACATACAACAGCAGTACTCCCCATGGTTTTAAATTACCCGGAATGCTGCATAATCCAGACCCAAAAGACCCAAAAGACCCAAAAGACCCAAAAGACCCAAAAGACCCAAAACCGATAAAGCCGCCCCAGGCCATAATAAAAACTCATTGGTTTGAGGGAAACACGCAAACGGAAAAAAAGAAGAAGAAAACCTTGACTGTCATCACCAGGACTCGCACCAAGGACCTTCGCCTGAGGCCAGCAAATAATAATAATACTGGTAATAAAAGAAAAGAAAAGGACCAAGGAACTACAAGTTACGCTGTAATGTCTAACACCACCAGTTACTAAATAATCAGCTCATGCGATAACATTACACGACACTGACCGACAGTACTACGGACGTTCTACAACTGACTACTCATCTACTCCAGCATGTCTTGGATGCGCACACCAACAGCCTTACAAGTTACTTGGACGGTGTTAAAAGTTTTTATTACGCGCAGATTGAGTTTTTTCGCTCCTGCTCTTGTAGCAGTTGAGCACTCTCATGTGGAGTAGTGCCTTTGCTGTTTGCGTTATGCAGAGCTAACGGACTTGTCAGTTTGTGCACTCTGGCAAGGTACGTTCGGGCCTGGTTAAAAAAAAAAAGTCTGGCTTTGGAGAATTTATTTTTCATTGCTATCATGTTCGGCCTCATTTTCTCTGTAGCTGTGCTGCGCTGATGGGTCCACAAAGGACGAAACAATTCTGTCCGCAGATGGAGTAATTATGATAACATAGAACTTTGAACTTAGAACCTTTTACGGGCAACAGAAACAAAATGAAAAACCTTGCTTTTTTGCGAGAGAAAGACCGTGATTAAAGGACCATAAAAGGTATAATAAAGGTTGACGCGACTTTGGCGATTTCGGTCTTTGACCACTTGGTGGTGGGTCTGATCTACTCACCTCCCACCGTTTAGGCGCTGCATCTGCGCCTTTGCGGATAATGGCGGCAGAAAAATTGGCAGAATTCGGTACTTTTTCTGGTAAGTTTCATGCATGTTTGGTATGTGGATAAAGAAATGGAGCAGAATTCGAGGAATTGCCCGCCATAAGGTTTGTATGGTTCTGCCAATTTCACTGCTTTTCGAGCATTATCCGCCAATGCCTAGCCTTTGATCCATTGATCCTAGAGGGTGGTGGCGTTCCCACGGCTGATGCGGAAAACTCGTGAAATTTTTATTTTTATTTTATCGAAGAACGCCACCTGGTTGCCTTCCCAAACGCCGCGAGCAAGCCAGTCCGCTTGGAGCATGGGCCGACCATTCCAATACTCTTCAGGGATGGGTACAGGCTCGATAGTTACGACGCCGCAGGCAGACTCTTTTTTAACCACATGTACTATTCCGTACTGCGATGTACTATCCCGTACTGCGATGTACTATCCCGTACTAGACTATCCCGTACTACGATGTACTATCCCGTACTGCGATGTACTGTCCCGTACTACGACGTAGTATTCCCTGCAGCGTAGTCTGGCTAGCGTCCGTTTCTTCCATTGAATGTTTTAGTGGTGTTGCTGTGGTAGGAAGTTGGCCAATCTCCGCGAGACGTCCTTGCTCAGTTGTAGCAGATTGAAAGTAGTTTTCGTATTCTAGCCTTTAGTATCTTTGTAGTGGAGAACAACAGAACACAGCTCATTCCTTTTATCTAGCCAGTCACGTTTCTTAGCCTGGTGATTCCCATCGACATTTAGAACCTACCTCTTGTGCAGAATCAGACCGCCTTGAGCCAAGAGACATCTCCTGAAGCCTCCGACGAAACGAGGAAGACGATGGGGGAGAGGTATGACGAAATCCCAGCAGAGAGCAAGCATTGTATCAACCCAGTGTACTCGCAAATCATCAAGGGACAAAAGGCCAACTACGCATTTAGAGCGGTGATTAAGAAGGGTGGACATGAGGCTGTCTATAAAGTGAAAAGTACTGACGGCCATACCATGTATACGTGTCGAATTCACAAAATGGAGTCAACCGCATACTCGTACCTGGATATGCTTGAACGCGTTGGCAACGGCACGAATCGCCACGGGAGTCTGGAGTGGGCGCTTGACTATGGCGAGATGCAGCTGCCGGCCAAGGTAGAGTGGTACCATTACATTATCAGCATGATCCACGACGGCCCCGTGATGGACTGGTTTACAGCAGGACCCGGGGCCAGACTGGATTCTAACATTAGACCAACGGTCAACCTTCTCTTCACAGAGCAGATCTACTCAGCATTAGACTTTCTGAGTGAGAGAGGCGTTTCTCACAACAACATTGCTGCGGAAAACGTCGTGCTCGCCCAACACAGGTGCCAAGTTATCATCATCGATTTCAATGTTGCCACCACTGTGCCTGACAAAAGGTCAACCAACACGTCTGCACAGGTCGCTCGTCACACAGTATTGGACAGCGATGTGTTTGCTGCCACCGAGCTTATAATTCAATTTTATTTGGGCCGTACGATGGGCGGTAATGATGATGCTGCGATCGCGGCAGTTTCTGCTTATTTGACGAATGAGAGACAATGTGTAAGGGCTGCGGCGGTGGCACAGCAGGCCTATGACGATTTCAGGCCAGGCAGGGGCTATTCCAGTCCAATAATTGGCTTGAACAAGTACCCAGAGCACTGCCCTGACACCAGGGGTATTTCGGACCATGTCGACGAAGACCACTCAGCCGCAATGCAGTTCCTGCTAGAGTTTGAGTTCCTCCACCCCGCGCCCTCTGGCATTGCTGTCGCGAAAGAACTTCGCGGCATTTTTCAACTCGGCTACCTTCTGGAAGGGTCTATTACGAACCTGGTACCTCGAATAAAGCAGATCAAAGACAAGTTGGATCAACATCTTCCTGTTCCCGATCAGCAAAAACAGCTAGCCATCAAAGCCATCCGCGAAACAACATGATTTGAATTTGCGCATATTTATTAAAGGATTTCTCAAAAGCTTTTCTCCTGTAGAAGGGGGGGGGGGGGAGGGTACCTGAATGACGGAATACAGTTAATTCGCACAATAAACTGTATTCTCTCTCTCTCTCTCTCCCTCTCTCTCTGCTATTGGCGCGCCTGGTTGTGATGAAGCCGAGACCCAAGGTCGGCAGAGCATCCCAGACCACGCCACCACTCCCCTTATTCATGGCTCACACATGACGGGTTTACGTGGCTCTAGTAAAAAAAATTACTGAAGAAAGTGTCTGCTCCGAACGTCGGAGCTCACACTTCCTGGCTACTGACTTGACCCTTGACTGACTCATGACTGCGTCTGGAGCACACGAGAAGCCCATCGAACCTTCCACTCGAAAAACCCGCAAGAAAGCACCACTCCCTGCTCAATACACAGTGTTTCGGAGAATTCACCCCTCGTCAGTTGAGCTTGAGTAATATTACTCATAATAATCTTTATTTCAGGATTACCCAAAGGCTAACGCCTATCGGGGGGATCTCCTATTTGTGTAAGCTAATGAAATTTCTGCTCCAAGAGCACTGCCTCAGTGTGTAGTGATCTCCGAGCCCAAACATCATCAGGGATACCAACTCACAGTGACATCATCAGGGATACCAACTCACAGTGACGTCATCAGGGATACCAACTCACAGCGACGCTCCGCTTTGTTGTTGTTGTTTTTTATTTGAATTCGCAAAACCAAACGGGCAATAAGCCCAATTACATGGAAGCGAATAAAAGAATGCTAAGAATGAGGCATTTTGGTGAATATTGTTTCAAGTGGAAATACTGATCCCGGGAGCTTTCAGCGCAACAAACACCTCGTGAGCACCAGGCAGCAGCGTGAGTCAGTGTCGCACATAGAGGTGTGGGAACCAGGGGCATCGAGTCGTATATACCCGGGAGGCGACGCGAGGCCTTCCGGGCCAACCATGATTGACTCGCAGCACTTTCTCCCACTTTTCCTCAGATATCCCCGGTGCGCGCTGGGTCCAGCAGACATTGCTCCGAAAATGTTCGTATAATGTTGTTGTTGTGTTGTATACTTTATTTATAGTGGAAATCAAAACAGGCAAAATGCCTAACAACATTGGCCCCACTGAATGCTAATTATGATGATCCAGAAACTACCTCGAAATGCTGATTATAATGCTTCAACAAGGGCTATAATGCTCTTGGTTTGGGGTCAGAGAGGAAGAAAGTCCCTATATCCCCTGTGTCTTGTCTTGTGTTTGTCTCCACATGTCTCTTTGTAGGGCTGTGTTCCCAATAAATTTAAAAAATAAAATAAAATAAAAAAATAAAAAAGGCTGCACATATTCAATCTGCCGCTGACTCCGGCGCAATATTTTCCACAAGCTCCACCACCTTGTGGTACTATAAAACATAGTCGATTCGCCAGAGGTTACTCTTCATTGCAGCTTTGACGCAGGGCTATGGCTGAATATTTTTCACGGTTCGCGTGAGACTCGGCTGGAAGCCGGGCTTTCCGCATCCGTAGGAACGCCACCACCCTTCAAGGATCAAGGCGCAGATTTCTATTTATTTATTTATTTTTTTATTTTATTTTTTTATTGAAAAACCACAAACCTTCAGACATGTGAATGTGCACATGATATACAGTGTACATACGTATGTATCGAGAAGGCAGCACGGAAACGGCAGTGGTGGTGAGGCCTGGGCAGCTCGTCCGACCGTGGGTCTCGGAGTCAACACTGGGCAGACGCACCGGGGGGGGGGGGGGGGGGGGGGGGGGGTGTGGTAGCTTAGGAGATAAGGGATGAAGCCAGCATGATCATAGTATGTAATGCATATGCAGAAGTAATAATGATGTTAATCTTAAAAACAATAGTGCGGTCGCCCTGCGCAGAGGAACGGCATCATGGACATGATCTACGTGTATAACAAAATAACAATATTATAAGTGAGCTAGGGCACATCATACACACACATATGCGCATGTTCAAATAGGAGATCAACCTGATAGGGCGTTCGCCGGCGTTGGGTAATCTTGAAATAAGGATATTAATATTATTGAAGAGATTTTTATCATACGCTCACATAAACACCACATACCAACCATGTGCACCCCCCCCCCCCCCCCCACACACACACACACGCGCGCGCACACACACACACATGCTCGCACGCACGCACACACATACACACACACTCACACACATACACACACACCACACACACACACACACACACACACACACGCACACACATACACACACACACCACACACACACACACACACACACACACACACACACACACACACACACACACAGACACACACGTGTACATTCACGCAGACGCGTAATCATACATAATATTTGTGCACAGACTCACTCTCTCACAGTAACGTCCAGAAAACCACCACGCCGAGTCCCTACAGCCGGTCGGTCGCCCAGTCCCAGTGGCTCGAGCGCAGGAATCGGTGGACGCTGCACTTGAAGGACTGCAACCTCTTCTGGTCGGGCTGATCCAGGAGGTGTTGGCGAGGCAACTGGTTCCAGGTGTCCAGCACTCCTTCAGGGAACGACCGGCGGACGTTGTTGCGAGAATTGGCTGGGATATCAGACTGCAGCTGGTAGCGGTGGCCGGCCGCCACCCGCGCCTGCTGCCTGGTGTTGGCAGGATGTTGGTCGTGGTCTGGTACTGCTTGGGAGGGGGGCAGCATTCGGGTTAGCATCTGTGGGCCTGTCAGGTAGTGGATTTTGTAGAGATAGCAGAGAGCAGCCACTTTGCGCCGGAGTTCGAGGCTTGGCAGATATGCGCCTTCGCCGATCAGATGCAGGGCTCTCCGCTGTACAGCATCGAGTTGGGCCAGCACCGTCTGAGAAGCACCCATCCAGACTAGCATGCCATGCTCTAAGACTGGGCGAACAAAGCCGTTGTAGACCGTGAGACGGCAGCCAGGGTCAAGCACTGCTGAGGCCTTCTTCAGGAAGCCCAGTCGCTGTGTGGCGCGCAGGGCTGACTGTCGAATCTGCTGGCAGAATGTCAGTTGACTGTCGAAGGCTATCCCAAGTAGCTTCAGGCACTGGGTTTCAGGAACCATTTCACCTTGGAATGTGACCGGAGGGCAGTCCCAGGGCCGACGGTGGTGGCTGACGTGGAGTAGGTATGACTTGGCGGGCTCGAATGTCACTCACCAGGTCGCACCCCAGGCAGCAAGGGCATTGACGGCGGTCTGGAGATCATCACAGTCAGCTGCGAGGTTGCCGAGATACCGGATACACTTGTAGAGCGTTGTGTCGTCTGCGTACGTGGCAAGGCTGGTCGATTGGGGAAGGTGGTCCTCAGCGTCATTAATGTAGATCAAGAAGAGAGTGGGTCCCAGGATGCTTCCTTGAGGCACACCTGCTCGGATGGCGTGTGTGGCTGATGTTTGTCCACCAACTACGGCCCGGATCTGGCGGCTCTCTAGGTAGTTTTTCAACCATGAGAGCAGGTGGCCAGTCAGCCCAAGGCATCTGGCCTTGTGAACTACACCGCGGTGCGACACTTTGTCAAATGCGCCGGCCACGTCGACAGCAAGGACTCGGGTCACACCCCCAGCATTGGACGTCCGACTCCACTCATGCTGAAGAGAGAGGAGAAGATCAGTCGTGCCCAGGCCGCGGCGGAACCCGAATTGCCGTCCGGAGAGGACCTGATTGCTTTCCAGGAAGTTAGTGATGCTGCGATTGATGATGGCTTCCATCACCTTAGAGAGTATAGAGAGGAGGGAAATCGGACGGTAGTTCTTCGGGGTAGACTTGGAGCCTTTCTTGAAAATAGGGACAACGTTCGCGATCTTCCAGGATGTAGGTTGCACCCCGTCCCGGAAGCACTGGGTGAATAGCTTTGCCAGAGGGCTGGCGAGTGACTGCGCTGACTTCCTGAGCACTTGCGCCGGAATGCCGTCAGGGCCAGTTGCTTTTGAAGTGTCCAGGTTCTTGAGAGCTGCAGCTCCTAAACTAGGCTAAAGCGGTGGGAGGTGAGTAACCTTAGATCAGCTCACCAGCAAGTGGTCAAAGACCGAAAATCCCATTCACTGCACCCATGTTTTCTTATGGCTGAATAGTGTTTAACATAATACTATCCCAAAATTATCCAGGGAGTGACAGGTGTAAACTATGTTAGGGATCATTGGGATGTTTATCATGGCAACTGGTCTGCAGACACGCTGTCACTGCATTGGTTCTGTGAACAATCCTTTCATCTGAAACAGCAGATATTAGGCTGATCTCATATCGAGATCCCTTCCATTCGCGGTAAGTATGAAAAAAATGTGGCCGGATTATTTTGCTGCTCTACTTCCTTTACTTTCATATTTTCTTCTCCTTGTGGTGTTGCATAGACTAATGGGTGGAAACATTGACAAGAATGCTCTTCTTTGTTGATAGCACTTGAGTCCGTCACTGCTGTCTTGGGAGCACAGCTGTCCACATGTCACTGCATGTGTTGTTTCATCAGGAAACTCAGACTGCATGCGCTGCTGCAGAGTGCTCATAACGACTTGGTGCTGAATCCATGAGTAATTCTAGTTCTTTTCGAGCTAGTTCAGCTGGACTCCGCAAAAGGCAGTTCATCGGAACAACATGCATCTCTTTCTGCTTGTAGCTGCTCTTTCAGCCTCGTCCAAATTTATCAAAGGATCGGCGTCTACTTCAGTATCCCAACTAGCCTTCGAGCCGACAAAGTCCGGTAAGTCTTGACGATTTCGCATCACCGTCAACCCTGGTCGATTCCTTCAGCCACCCGCCGGAGCCCGTGATAGTGCTCTCCGATCATTCTCCAATGCCACGATCCAAGACTGGAATCGTCTCCCATCTGCCCTGCTGCGCAACCTTCCCACCCAGAATGGAATGCATGCATTCAAGGAAGGCACCCACAAGTCTCTCCGCAGTTGAGACTGGCACTCAGCCACAGATGCCCTCTGAACCCTCCCTGAACACCATCTCCGCTTGCACCCTGGCTCCCCCCCTTTTTTACTCTATCACATGTATCATCTTTCCATTTCCCACCCTCTACACAAATGTACTCCCCCCTCCCCTCCCGCTGTGCCTACTCCTCCCCACTTTTGGTGCACTGAAGTGTCGCTGAAGCTGAGACCTCAGGTCGGCGGAGATGCTCCAGTTTCACCACTACAGTTGCGTCTTCAACCACCTCTATCATGCAGTATTCTGTTCTCGAGGTTCGTAGTTTCTCGTAAAAAAATAAATAAGCCTAGTGACGCTATCTTCAGAGTCTGAGGCACAACGAGAAACGTCTCTTCGGCTTTTCGATATTCACTTCGACCACTTTACATGCAGTGAATTGCGCCAACACCCACGGTCAACTGGGTACTCACTACTCGGAGTGAGGGTAACATGGATGCAGCTAACCTCTCAGGGTTAGCCCCCTTGTCGGGCATTGGTTGTGAGACTTACCACCTCACCCTCGCCGTTAGGCGCTGCATCTGCCACCCTGGTATCACAGGCATGGTGGTGGCCTGGCACATGCGAAACTTCCTAAGCTGGTTGTGTTTCTCAACGCAATTGTATAGCCGGTGGTAATGCGGACGTGCAAACTTTACTTTACTTTACTTCGCCCCATGACTATCTATGTTTCGACAAAACAGTTTCCTCTTTGCAAATCTTTGTTGCAAATTTTTGCAACAGCTTATTATTATTATTATTATTATTATTATTAATTCAACATCTCCTGGCTCGTCAGAAGACTGCCAATATATATGAGAAGTCGGGTAGTAGCCAACCACGGCGAACTGAATAATAAGGAGAGAAACAAAGAGAGTACTGCAAGGGGAAGCATGGCGAAAATGGTGAGATTATTTAGGACGAAGAAGCTGAAGCTTGAACTCCTTAATGTCTGTGCATGCTTTAAGGCTAGTTGGCAGGGAAGACCAGAGAGTGTACGCAGAGAAGATAGGAGATTTCAGAAACAGGGAGGTATTGGCACGGGGTAATGAGAAGGAATGACGTGTTGACCTGGTGGACACAAACCAGTTATACTTAGCAAAGTGTTTTGGAGCCAGGTCTTAAAAGCAACACAATGATGAGAAAACAAGAGGGGTAAACACAATAACTTTATCAAAGCTGTTGACTCACGCATACACACATACACACACACACACACACAAGATAACAATGATACTCAGTACCTAGACTGCAGGAGTTGCAAAGAAAGTTAAATCAATGCAGCCTCCGCGTTTGCGAGGACAGCAGACTGATCATTGACGCGGCGCATCCGCCGGGCACCGCGAAGGCAGGCAACACTGGCACGCAGGAGACCAAAACCAAGACGACAACGCAGCAACGCCATCACCATTGCGTATGGCTCTCCGGATTTCTCTGCAGACAGAGCAGCAATTCGCTTAAGAAGAGCGGAAGCAGCTCGACCGGCTCCACCTGTGGCTGAGAATACGACAGGTACGAAGGAGGCTCGCTCAACTTCTTGCACCCTCTGACCATATACCTGCGACGCTTCTCTCGCTCATGGCTCTGGTAGCGAGCAGCGAGAGAAGAGGAGCGGTTTGAAGGAGCGAAAGGGTTAAACACCTGTATATCAAGATAAACGCGTTCAAACCGTCCTCCCCACACGCCACTCGCCGCCACATCCAGACGGGCCTGATCCTCCGTGGACGCCGTCCGGTAGCGCAAAAGCTCGCCGGTGAGGGGTTGGAGATGAGGCTCTACTTCTACGCTGTGTGCCACCTTCTTCAGTTGGCCAGCGATGATGTCCCGTACCTCATTGTGGCGAAGCGTCGGGAAACCACCAGTGGGGCAAGAGAGAGCATGCTCAACAGAGAAGGTGGCACCACAGACACAAGTAGAGGGGAGCCGTGCAGGGTGCCAGCCATACCGCAATGCCAGACCATCGCGAAATTCACATTTTGACAAGCTGAACCCATGCCGACTGAGGGGGCGACACGTGAGCCAGCTGGACGCACCCGCCTCACTGCCAAGGTTGATGGAGTGCTGGAGGGCAGAGGAGGCTCGGGCGGTGAATTGGCGAAGGGCTTCCGTGGCAGCTGCCTTCACATCCTTGCGGTTAGAGGCCTTCAGACATTTTGATGTTCGACAAATGACCGAAGAACGCTGTACCGAAATTCGGAATGCAAAACCTCACTATTGCCTAAGTGGTCGATACAAGCGGTCGATACAAGCGGTCGATGTTACGGCGATATGGGTAATATAGGACCAGTCAAGGATCACGAGAATTAGAGGAGGTCGATAAAGAAGAGTGATAATCATAATTATAATGAGACTTGGGGTGCGTTTGGTTGGTACGATCTAGAACAGGATCGAACAGCTGGTGCACATGGAGCAGCCTCATGCCAACCAAACGGTACTCCAGAAACAGAGCACATTTTTGTGGAAAAATGTGCCAAACTTGGTGCATTCTTCAAAATGTGTATGGGTCACCATGGTCACTTTGTACGGTACGACGAAACCAACCCAAAAGCGTATGCACGTGATCATCTGGGACCAAAATCGATGTTCCCGCCAGGTTTCACTGTGAAAAAGTGAAACTGCTCGGTCTGCTCCGGCCTCGAGGCCGGAGCAAGCAGAACATGTTCTGGCCGACCCAGAACAGGTGCAGTCCCAACCAAACGCGCTGTTCTGGTGAATCCTGTTCTAGTTCGTACCAACCAAACGCGCCCTTGGTTGGTTGGTTGGTTTATTTTAATTCGCACAATAAATGGGAACTAGGCCCAATGATATTAAGGCGAATGGATAAGCCGCATTTAGAAAAGAGAAGACAGGAAATAGAAAATTACGAAAGAAGAAGTATCTGACAGAGGAGTCAAGCGAGTATCAGGGGTGACAGGGTGGTCGAGGAGAGCTAGGGGGAGGGTTAGTCTGAGCAACAATATGCCTTTGGGTATAAGGACACTTCGCGAATAAGGACACTTTTCTGATGCCCCGCGCCGAGTTTGGTTATACGCAAAGTTGACTATACGAAGTCTGATAAGACATGAACAAGCACATAGTGCATTGGTCCAGGTTACTGTTGCCTTCGGAGAACGCACCTAAAAACTACAGTCTACTCCCAAAGATCACTCAGATCGCAACTGACCGTAGTTTATTTACAAGAACACGAGGCGATTAATCCCGGAAGACTCCGGAACATCACAGCAAGCTACATGCACGTACTATGTACAGGGCAGTTCAAATCGCACGGGATTCATTGTACGCTAGATTGTTCACTTAGCTAACAAACCACGATACAATCGGAAGCACACGGTTGACAGGGTGCGTGCGTAAAACAATACAGATTGTATATCAGTGGTTGCTGATTGCAAGCCACAACAGTTACCATCCCAGATTATAAGGCGGCCCACTCGGTTATAAGTCACACTCTCATTTTCAGGTTTGAGCCATAATTATAGTTTCAATACATGCATACGACTATAAGTAGGATGTCAATCTCGATTGCAAGTCACATCCCCTTCTTTGCCCTTGAAGTTTATTATAAAAAAAGAGCGATTTATATTGGAAATCATAGGGATCAATGCATTAGATCCCCCCCTCACGAACACACATTATTATTATTATTATTTATTTTACTAGGGTGTTTCCCACAAATCTATGGTCTTTATACGGTGATTTGCAATGTCAATCGTATTCGGTAGAGATTCGTGAATGATAATAATTATTAGTAGATTGAGCAAAAACAGTGAAATTGACTATGACAAAATGCACGGCTGAGCACTACACATGACCACAGAGCTATACAACATAAAATACAAACAACTCGTTTTACACGCACGCACGCACACACCCACCCACAAACACTCACGCACCCACACACACACACATGCACCCTTGCATACAACCAATAACATGGATGCATTGATCAGCAACAATGCACAGCCTAAACACACGGCCTTGGTAGTTAGCACAGCAGTCGCTCAATGTAGCTTACAGCGCAGCTACACGATGCTTCAACACCACTGCCATGAACACACTGCTTGGCGAATGATCGGGAACATGTGCTGATGTGCATTGAGAGCTAATCCCTGTACCAAAGAGACATGCGGCGCTCGCGACGAATCTTACGCTGCAGCTGCAGGATGCCATACAGGAGGGCTTCGGCAGTCGGTGGACATCCTACACAGGCCAGAACACATGTGCGGGTCAGTCATTGTAGGGTGGAGAGAGATAGAGAGAGAAAGAGAGAGAGAGAGAGAGAGAGAGAGAGAGAGAGAGAGAGAGAGAGAGAGAGAGAGAGAGAGAGAGAGAGAGAGAGAGAGAGAGAGAAAGAGAGAAAGAGAGATAGATAGATAGATAGAGAGAGAGAGAGAGAGAGAGAGAGAGAGAGAGAGAGAGAGAGAGAGAGAGAGAGAGAGAGAGAGAGAGAGAGAGAGAGAGGAGTCTACCCTCGCAGTCACTTACCTGGAACGTAGACATCAACGGGCACAATGCGATCGCAGCCTCTGACAACTGCGTACGAATAGTGGTAGTATCCACCTCCATTGGCACAGCTACAGACGAGAGCAGTTGAAGCACACATGCACAGACACACACACACACGCACGCATACACACACACACACACACTACTACTACTACTACTATGATACAGCTACCCTAAACGGGTCACGCCGCCCTCCACCCAAGCATGAGCACTATGAGGGGCAGTGGCAAATAAATAAATAGAATCAGCTAGCAGAACTGGCAAAACAGATGAAGCAATGGAGCAGAACGGACGACTGCTGTACTGTAACAACAACCTGACAGCTACAGTGACAACGACTGAAAATGAACAGGAAGGAAAAAAAATTCAAAATTTCACGCCACGAAAAAACACTGTCCACGAAAGAATCCACCAAGCAAAAGGAGTGTGGGCATCCGAAATCCCACCAGGACTCCACTAGCAGTTCTTCCACGTTGACGATGTAAGCGGCAGGGCAAGGCCTCACAAATCCGACAGACTTCCACAACGCTTGACCAGTGCACTCATGACGACGAAAGATTGAAGTTTCAATTCCCACTATTCCGCCATTGGGACCTTTCTCTCCGCACTCGCTCGTCCACTCCACTGAAAACAACGAGTTGTTCCAGCACTCCACTAGCCAATCCGCAATTCCCACCACTGCATTCTTCGAGCTTGGATTCTTCACAGCACTCGAGGGACAGCTACTCCACTGCGAGTGGTGGACCACGGCCGACGCAGCAGTGACAATATCAAAGTAAATTGTCCTGCAAGCTACATCGCGATTCCGCGCTCCAATCATGCAGCACTACCTTGGCAGTGTGCGAGGGTGCTCCAGGGTCGACTCTGGCTACGCCAGAGTCGCCCTGGGCAGGCAGAAAACTTGGGAGAAAGCCAAGAACACGGAGCTCAGAAAGTGTAACCTGCTACACACTACACACACACTACTACTACTACTACTAGCAGCATGACTGCCCAGAGGGGCAAGTGTCACCCCTATGGAAAGGGGACCAGAAAACGGGACACGGATCACAAGCAGGACCGCGAATGTCTGGCTAGATCCTGCTGCCGGCGGAAATTGCGTTTACAACGTGGGCAGCTGAGGGGCAGAGCTGCTCTCTCAGCAGCAGATGGTCTCGCACCACGATTGCAGTTGCACACACACACACACACACACACACACACACACAAACTGAAAATTATCATCACACACACACACACACACACACACACACACACACACACAGGAACACAGACATACACAAAATCGCAAATTTCGCAAAATATTTTCTTCCTTAACATGCCTTATACAAGGTGCAGGGGCCAAAAATAACTCAATCTAAATTGCATGGGCTGCATACATTGTAAAAATGCTGTAAAGGCCACTTATTCGAGGTTGATCTGAACTCACCAGCCCATTCATTGGTGTGGATCGTAAAATCTGAATCCACAATTTTTGACCATTTTTATACAAAAAACGACACATACAACCCCATAAATTTGTATTGATCCAAAACCACCAGTCCATGCAAAAAAAACAGAAAAGAATTTAACACCGGACCAACGTTGTGTCTACCAATGCATGTCTACTGCCGAGGAGGGCATACATGTACGTCCCCGCAATATTCTACACAAACTTGAAAGACTATGGTACGACTGGATCAATGGACAACTGCTTCCGGCGGTCCTGCACGCACACACACACACTGTTCATACCTGCCCATGGAGATGACGTATTTCGGTTCGGGCATCTGATCATACACCTTCCGCAGTGCTGGCGCCATCTTGTTTGTCAATGTACCGGCAACGATCATCACATCCGATTGACGCTACACGGACAAATCCCCCCAAAAACACACAGACGCAAGCAGAGAGAGAGAGACACACACACACAGGTTTAGCATAGGTAGCTAAATCCAAAACAAACACACGAAAATCCCACCACCCACCACTGAATGCTTCAAAAGAAACCTGGCCAAAAAATTCCCCCAAAAAAGAGCGTGCTCCCAGCAGGGCTCGAACCTGCGACATTCGCGTTATTAGCACGACGCTCTAACCGACTGAGCTATGGGAGCTCACATGACATATGGCCTCCATCCACAAATCTAATGTGGACTTTCATTCCTTATGACTGACGCTGCCTGCCTCTAAGGTGACAGTCATATACCTATGCACAGAGAATCCCACCCACATAGAACGAGTACATCTGCATTACCACCGCAATACAGGCAAAGAGAGCACTGAATAAATACTATGAATTTGTGTACCGAGTAGGCAAAGAGATACCATATTTCCCCGATTCTAAGTCGCACTCCCACTTTCAGGTTTCAGCTTTAGTAGTAGGTAATCACACTGGATTGTAAGTTGGCAAAACAGTACAGAGAGTAACACGTAGAGCATGTGTGACATACCGGACTGGCACGAAACACCACGCCAAACTTGTCCATGTCGTAGCTGTGTTAGGCAGCAGCATTAGCATGGTGACGATGCGCAATCAATATACGGGTAGCATATGGGAGCACGGCAGCAAAGGTGGTTCGTGGCCCATCGATGGTAAAGATGAAGGTCGTGCCGGGTTGCAGAGTAGGTGAGTTGTGTAGACATCCGCCGAAAACGCACAGAAAAAATCGGGATCAGGATGGGAGTAGGATGGGAGTAGGATGGGAGAAGGATGGGAGTAGGATGGGAGTAGGATGGGAGTAGGATGGGAGTAGGATGGGAGTAGGATGGGAGTAGGATGGTAGTAGGATGGGAGTAGGATGGGAGTAGGATGGGAGTAGGATGGGAGTAGGATGGGAGTAGGATGGGATCAGGATGGGAGTAGGATGGGAGTAGGATGGGTTGACAGTCATAGTCCAAGTAGAACAAGTAAAACGGATGAGAGAAAGAGAGACACCCACCAACACACGTGCACACACGTACACACACACATACACACACGTGCACACACACACACACGTGCACACACACACACACACACAAACACGCACGCGCGCACAAACACACATTTAGTCTTTTTTATACATGCCGATCACGTGATACAACTAGGCATAGCTGCCGGGAAATGCATAGACAAACAAACGTACCTAGATCAGAGGCGAATAACCCCCCCCCCCCCCCCCCCCCCCCCCCGTAATCCAACAACAAACAGTCTCACAGTTAAAGGGGAAGTTAAGGCAAAAATTAAAATTTCACCAGTTGTAGTCTTCGGGGTGCTGAGTCGAATAGCCGTGGTCCCAGGAAGCTGAGACGCTCCCTTCCTACTTGAATCCCAATCGAACTCGCGCACTTCCACCGAAACTGGGTGACTGCGCCCTACTAGATGGGGATTTGTATGCAAAATGTCACTAAAAGCGCCATTTCGTTCTTATAAAAGCACGGATGACCGCGATTGGCCCATATGTTGTAGTCTTTTGGACGCTGAGTCGACTGATTTTGGTCCGAAAAGACTGCGATGCAGCGTTCCTCCTTTATTCCCAATCGAACATGGTTGAACAAGCGGTCACGTGCTCCTGGGTGCCCTAATCACCTGGTCACCACGCCAGCAGGCGACAACTTTCACACCAAGGTTCAACTCGAGTGACAGGACTGCACCCAAAAAAGGTCAAACAGGCTAGTAAGTTGTACCCTGCAGGCACGGTGACCAGGTGACTGGCGTACGCAGGAGCACGTGACCGCTTGTTCAACCATGTTCGATTGGGAATAAAGGAGGAACGCTGCATCGCAGCCTTTTCGGACCAAAATCAGTCGACTCAGCGTCCAAAAGACTACAACATATGGGCCAATCGCGGTCATCCGTGCTTTTATAAGAACGAAATGGCGCTTTTAGTGACATTTTGCATACAAATCCCCATCTGGTAGGGCGCAGTCACCCAGTTTCGGTGGAAGTGCGCGAGTTCGATTGGGATTCAAGTAGGAAGGGAGCGTCTCAGCTTCCTGGGACCACGACCATTCGACTCAGCACCCCGAAGACTACAACTGGTGAAATTTTAATTTTTGCCTTAACTTCCACTTGTTTCCTTCCATAATCAGCAACAAAGCAACAGCAACAGGAATCACAGCAGGGGTACAGTATCATCACTCATCTTGATCAGCACTATCAGCAGCTACAGCAGCAGCAATGTGGAGCAGTAGTAGTGCAGGCAGCATCTGCAGCACCGCATCAACAGTACCAGCATGAGCAGTAGCACTACCAGTCACAACAGCAGCAGAAGTTAGAGCTGTGTGTGTGTGGGGGGGGGGGGGGGGGGGGGGGGGTATATCCACCAGCGGCGGTGGATCCAGCGATCTCTACAGGGGGGTTCCAGTAGTCAAAACTGAATAAGAAACTGAATAGCTGATACATGTACATGGACATGCATATGGTTGCCAGTAGTCCGTTTAGGAAATTTATGGGGTTCCACAGAACCCCTCCTGGATCCGCCCCTGTGCAGCACTACAAGTATCAACAGCATCAGCAGTGGCGACAAGCAGTGTTGAGTGATCTCTCTGACTTACCGTGGTGCAGCGATGTGCATCATTTCCACAGCACAGCACGCCAGGCCGAACAGCATAGGCCACAGTGACGCTTCACGCACGTAATCGATGAGCTGGTCAGCTTTCGTAATCACGTAATCTACACATCAACAGGTAGTATGGAAAGTGGAGTAGAGTGTGATCAGGGGATAACATCACAGGTTCATCACCGTGAATCCATCAGCATGTGATCGAGACAATATCAACAGGCACAGTAAGACATGTGTTTGCCGGACCCTGTACCAAGCGGGATCATGTACGGGCCGGCCCATTTTTCATGCACGAAAGTGCTGTGGATCGATTGTGCATCCCTGGATCAAGCGGGGTCCTGTAAGGCTGTATCGACCGGCCCATTTTTCATGCACGAAAGTGCTGTGGATCGATTGTGCATCCCTGGATCAAGCGGGGTCCTGTATCGACAGGCCCATTTTTCATGCACGAAAGTGCTGTGGATCGATTGTGCATCCCTGGATCAAGCGGGGTCCTGTATCGACCGGCCCATTTTTCATGCACGAAAGTGCTGTGGATCGATTGTGCATCCCTGGATCAAGCGGGGTCCTGTATCGACCGGCCCATTTTTCCATGCACGAAAGTTCTGTGGATCGATTGTGCATCCCTGGATCAAGCGGGGTCCTGTATCGACCGGCAATGGGTCATTTTTCATGTACGAAAGTGCTGTGAATCGACTGTGCATCCCTGGATCATGCTGGGTCCTGTCATGCCGGGGCAGTTCTAGCTGCACCCATGGCGTCCGGTTAGGGAAGGTTTTACGGTAGTACGCACAGTAGAGTAAAGTACAATCAGATAGTGACATCACAGGTTTATCACAATCCACCAGTATGTAATCTGGACAACTTGTCATGCTACTACTTACGCGGCATGGTGTTCACGCTATTGGTGTTGTGTGAATAAAGCCGTTCTCAAGTAACAGGAGAACAGCGGTGGATCCAGCGATCTCTATAGGGGGGGGGTCCAGTATAGTCAAAACTGAATGGCTGATACAGTCTTGTACACAGACACGCATCTGGTTGCCAGTAGTACATTTACGAAATTTAGGGGGTTCCACGGAACCCCTGGAACCCCTCCTGGATCCGCCCCTGGAGAATCAATCCTACCTGCACTCCTGTCCAGTGTGGCGTTCTTGCCCAGTTTGGGATGTCCCTGTAGTGCAGTGCGGCGCGGATCGCCCACCATGCCCTCACGCTGTGGTCCAAGGCTGTACTTGGTCGACACCGGAGCATCGACGTTATCACGTGGGAAGTCACTCTTCTCGCGTATTGTCAACAGGCTGTGCACGGGCAAACAAGTGGTGTGTGTGTGTGTGTATGTGTGTGTGTGCGTGTGTGTGTGTGTGTGTGTGTGTGTGTGTGTGTGTGTGTGTGTTGAGAGCGTGTGTGTAATAAATGGGACAAGAATGAATGCGGGCACACATATGCAAGAACACACGTAAGGATATACACACACATGAGCGCGTGCATGTACATGTACACAAAAACATGAACACACACACACACACACACACACACACACACACACACACACACACATACACACAGTGACACGCATGCGTGTACACACACACACACACAAGCGCGCGCACACATACAGTCATACTAACTTGTAAACGCCTCAACTTCAAAACCTATGTATTTGTTTACCGCTGCCTGAATGGACTTGCTAGTCCTCTTCTGCGAGACCGCTTTACCTTGCGCGCCCATGGTGCTCGCACTGCAGCCACCACCCGTGGGCCAAGTCTCTGCTGCTCTTGTTCTGCCCCCCGCTAACACCCGATATGGCTTTAGTGCAATTTCTTATTTGGGCGCTGCCAGGTGGAATACACTTCCACCGGCTTGCCGCATGTCTAGTTCACCAGCTGAATTTCGCTCATCCATCAAATTATACCTAGGGTTCCCTGTAAAAAGGCGCTGACGCCTGTTGGGAATTCCCTAGTAAAAGAAGAATAAATAATAATAATAATAACACACACACTACTACGAGTGTGCACTAACACTGGCACGTGCACACAACGCGGCGTCATACTGCATCAACCTTCTCCATTAGTGAAACTCCGTCTCTGTCTGTTCTTCTCTACTTGTATACCCACTAAGGTTACTAAGGTTACTAAGGTTAACACTTACACTGCTACATGTATCTATGTATCAGTCTTGATTTTACTTCGCAAAGTCAAACGGGATCGTTGCCCAATAATATGATAGTGAAGGGTGTGTGTGTGTGTGTGTGTGTGTGTGTGTGTGTGTGTGTGTGTGTGTGTGTGTGTGTGTGTGTATGTGTGTGTGCGTGTGTGTATGTGTGTGTGTGTGGGGGGGGGGGGGGGGGGCATTACATAACAATGTAAATGGACATGTGTAGTACCTGCCACAAACTGCTCTGCACTTTGTATTTGGCACTATTAATTTCAGTATTTACATGCATGAATTCTCCACACTCCGCTCTCTCTTCTCCTATCTCTGTCTCTCTTTCTGAGTGTGTGCGTCGTTCTCCCTACCACAGACTCTTCTCCAGCTTTTGCTGCAGTTTGTCACGCCAGGCTGAAAAACAAATTATGCTTTTTCAAGTTTTTGTCAAATACCTTCGGCAAGCGGGAGGTGGCGGTGTTTCTGTCGTAGCAAGCGTATGGAGGCCCAGGGACGGCCTAGCTGCTAGTGAAGCAGCTGGCAGCCTGAAATGGGGAAACATGAACAGTAGTAGCCAATAGATCGTCCAGCCCGCAAGTCGATCCAAGAATGACGACGACAACGGCGGATGGGAATATTTATTTTATTGTGGATACAAATCGAACCTACCTCAGCGAGCCACTTCTTCTCAAAGCACAGCCCAACATCTTAGCCTCGTAGGCCTTGTTAGCTAAAGCCTCTGCAGATAGTGTGAGCTAGCGTTTGGCTTCGGTGTGAGCGAAGAACTCCCGTATCGCCTGTCCCTGCAGTCCAAGCGAACCAAGGTAATAATAGTTTTTCAAAATTCTTCCTTCATCTACAAAGACAAGTAAGCTACAAACTGTTACTTTTGCAACAGACGACACAAAGACAGTACAACCCGGTACAAGACACAAAAATGTAGATCTACGTCACGTCAGTCAACAACAAAAAATAATTATTGCGTACAGGTATCTACAGACAGACAGACTGTCAGTACAGAGTTCTACACCCTACCAACGCCGCCGCCGATCAACCAAAAAAACCTGTCGACATGTCGTTGACCCCCGGCCCTAGCCGCTCGTGCACGCGTGGACTCTCAGATCATGCAGATCAGCGCCAAACCACTGGCACAGTGGCCACTGTGTGTGTGGGAGTAGTAAAACGTACAGTGTGTCCGCATTTTACTACTTATACTAGTTATAGGTAGAAGTCCTGTGCTGATCATCTGAGCTTGTACACACCTGCTGTGGGAACTCCAAAAAATAATTGGGGCACTTCAGTCAGGCTACGATCTACGCATAGCGTATTGCAGTATACGCATAGTCTCTTCTCCTGGACGTGTCCAGGTGTCGCTTTGAGTGAAAGATGAGATGAACAGCGTCATCTGGTCAAAGGATTTTATGTTTGTTTGTTTGTTTTGTCAAATTGACTTTCCAGCCTTTTGGCTTTGTAGTTTTGCTTTTGGAAAAGGCCATAAAAGAGGCGACAGGCCTTGGTCCTGAGACGAACCCATGCTCAGTGTATTTTGAATTCAAATCTAAACAAAAGAACGTGTTCAGGCTTTGCCAATTTTTATTTCTCCCAGCCTTGCATTGGCGTATGATATGGCCCATTGCCGACGAAATGTTGCAGAGTATTTTGTCGTGGTTGGACTGAACGAGTCCTCTCAACGATGCGATGCCAATGGCGAAATTCAGGAGTCAGTGGGCGATGGTCCGGAGCAGATGGATTTGCCAGTACTGGCCGAGCCTATCACGGACATTTCAGTAGTATTTGCTGGCAGCGGCGAGCGACTGCCATCTGACTATCAGTGTATAACCCAGACACCTGGGAAACACTCGGCCTGTCTGAACCATGGGTCGTCGAACGCCTCCAAAGCAGTGTATATCTGCTACAAGCGAGGTCGTGACAATGCTCCACTCACGGATATCGAGTGAGTAGACATTTGCAGTCGAATTTGCTTGTCAGTGAAATTGAACACATGTGCAAGATATCGTGCACTGTTGATATACCTACACCGTGCCTCTAATCAAACAATAATTATTATTATTATTATAAATATTTTAGGAATTATGCCACACCTAATGAAATGCATGCATGCATGGTACCGAATTCACCTTGATTTATTGCTGTAACTCTGCAGCAATAACCCCTTTTCCCTGAATTATGCAGGACATCAGATGCTAACTATGATGTGGCTGCCCCAACTACATGTAGGCTGATGCAGAATACATGTACAGTCGGTACACTGTTCCCGACCAAATTCCCTAATTCACAAAGCACTGAAAACGCAAACAAACAAAAAGCACGGTAGCTCTTCAAACCCTGGGGTGCGTTCTTAAATCCTCTCGGAAAAGTTGGAGACTCTCCGAAAAGTTCGTGAGCTGTTCTTATATCCTCTCCGACTTTTAGGAGGCTCTCCAAAGCTCTCCAAGCTCTCCAAACTTCAAAGGTGGTTGAAACTTGGGGATTCCCACGGTTTGGGATCAGCGCATGCTAACTACGACTAAAAGCCACGTGTTGATCATGAGTGTACGCATTTCCCTTTTCGCATACGCACAGTGCATACTACATTCATCACTCAAGATGGCGCGGCCCCTTTGGCGCTTCATTTTTGCTTGACATGTGCAAAGTATCTCCGAATTCTTTGAGGCCCGTTCTTGAATAATCCCAGTTTCTTCGACTTCTCTTTTCTTCTTCTCCTAGAAGCTAGAGAATATAAGAACGCACCCCTACAGTCCATTTCAAAACTATAGACGCGTACCTAGGCAAAAACCGTTATGCCAGCATCTATACCACATAAAATCTGTGATCACTTTGTGCATAAATTTTTCCAAATTGGTCGTCTGTTATCCAATCCTTTAGAAACTATAATGAGAGTAATTGTGGAGCGATCCTGAGCAATATTCCGAAAACTATTCTCAAAAAGTTCCAGCCAAATTTGAAATAATTCAAAAACACTGCGCGTCTATAGTTTTGAAATGGACTATAGTGTTGAGATGAAGAATGTGATCACCAGAGCATTTAGTCACATGACACATAAGAGTTGAACATGAAACGGTGTGAGCTTCGCTCCAGGCCTACCCGTTCCAGTCGCCATTGGAGCAATGCCGATTTATGCACGCTTGCAAATCGTACCGCTGGTTTGCACAGCGTCTGGGGTCAGTCATGTCATGTCCGCGATTGGGGTCAGTCATGAGGTCATGTCTGCGATTGGGGTCCAGTTGGATGTCGCGTAGGCCACGGGTTACTCTAATTTCAGAAATTTTCCGTGCTCAATATTTTCAGTATGAGGGCAAAAGGCCAGGTTAGGTGAACAGAAATTTTAGGTACGGAGAAGCAGTTCCCTATTGGATTAGACTGATAGTGTTTGTTCGGTGTATTGAAATGTTAGGTATGAAACAGACGCACCGAAAGTTACCGAAAATTTAAGTACAGTTGAACATCGATTATCCGACCACCTCTGGGCAGACAACTGTCAGGCGGTGTTCAGATAAGGCAAATGTTCCGGATAAGAAAACACACTGTAAATACATGTACATGTACATCGTAAATAGAATAGAGTGCTACTTTTCAAAATTTTCGTATTTTTTGAATGGCTCACTACATGCACAGTGCGTACTCTACGGCACGTGCGCCCAAAAAAACTGTTACGGATAATCGAATGGTCGGATAGTCGATGTGCGGATAATCGATGTTCAACTGTACACCGAAAATTTGTGAAATTACAGCACCGGTATGCAGAGTGACCGAACCACATGGGTCGAAAAGCACATCGTTTCGGGTTATTTGCGTGGTAAACGCGTGGGTGTGGGGGTGAAGGACCAACGGGTGCCTGTGCATGTGTTGAAGAGCCAGTTGAATCCTCTTTCCAAGATTTGAAAATGTTTTGAAGCCCTCTCCGCTTCCCTGGACGGGGGGGGGGGGGGATACTCCAGTGGTCATTTGATGGTCATGAGCAAGTGCAGTGTCTGTGTGTGTGTGTGTGTGGGGGGGGGGGGGGGGGGGGGTAGAATGAAAAATAGGGATTCATTGGCCAGAAAAAGCCACATCAACCAGGCTAAAATTAGTGGCGGTCAGTTTATCAGCCTTCCAAGCTGTTGAATGATGTAATCCCAGCTCAAGTTGCTATGTCTGACATTCATCGCTTCGGCGATGGGCAGGAGTATGCGTATGAGTGTCTGTTTTGTTTTGCTACCGTCTACAGCATCGCGTATCGCTCACCCCAGCTTGTGGACTATCAAGTGATCACATCAAGTGTGATGTCACATAAATCAGCGGACATCAATCACTCACCGGCCTCAGCTGCCACGTACATGGCATATCGGCGTGCGCCGCTCACCGGTGTAGGCAGTGGTTATCATTTCTACGGCATGGCTCTGACCGATCTCTGCCTGATCAACGGCAGTAAGGTATGTGCGCGCGTGTGTGTGTGTGTGTCTGTTTGTCCGTCGTCGTGTGTGTGTGTATGTCTGTCTGTCTGTCCGTATGTCTGTCTGTCTGTCCATCTCAGCGAAAGTTTGATTGTCTACACGATGACTTGCCAGCAAAGGTCCAGCTAGAACATTCATTAGACGACACAACTACAAGTACAGTGGAACCTGTCTAAGACGATCACTCAAGGGAACTTCAAAACTTGGTCTCTGTTACCAGGTGGTCTCCTTATCCAGGGTCATTTGACTGGAAATAGCATCCCTTGGTCCTGAGTTCAGTGGTCTTCTAGGACAGGTGATCGCCTTATCCGAGTCACGGGTCGCCTTGACAGCTTTTACTCTACAATAGACGCCCTTAGCAAACAACGGTAACGCTATTTTTACGGTACTCGTACCTTGATCACCCAAATAGCGTTGAAGCTGCAGCGTATAAACGTTATGGGGGCTGATTTATCGTTGTGACCAACGGTACGTGTTTTGGCCAAATATTGCATAGTCTGTACGCATTTCACCTTGTATTGCGTATATGGTGAAACAAATGGTTGTACCGCGCGAAATCAAAGCTAATCTCGTGGCAATAGCATACTAAAAATAGCGTGCATCTTGCTAAAGGTCGAACCCAAATCACGGTATTTTCCCCCTTACGATAATACCGTTACAACATAACGTTTTTTGCTAAGGGTGTCTAATGTAGATATGGCCGAACCACACAACAGGAGCAAGACTGGACTCTAGTCTGTCTGCCTGTCTGTCTGTCTGTCTGTCTGTCTGTCTGTCTGACTGTCGTTCCACAAGAGGAAACTAGACGGGCCCACATCGAGGCAGAATAAATCCACCATACTTGTCTTCTGAAAGAAGGCATGACCAGTTTGTGTTGAGGTCTACCTCTCTATAAAAATGGTCCAAGCACTCTTCACTCTTCTTTTGAATATTGATTTTTGACTGGATCAAATATCAGTTTTCATTGCTGTTGTCACCAGCTCACGTGTGTGTGTGTGTGTGTGTGTGTGTGTGTGTGTGTGTGTGCGCGCGTGTGTGTGCGAGGGAGGCAGAGACAGACAGATAGATAGAGAGATGTTGCTGTGATGTCGGCATACCCATGCCCGGAGAAAGCTATATCATGCTATCTTGCCTGCTCTTCTTGTGTAATGTCGTTGTGCAGAATGAGCCGGTGCCACGAGGTTTCACAATGATCAACAAAGCCATCCATGGTGGCTTGGTGAGTAGGTTGTGTATGCGCCATGTAGTGGGTACTGCCACTACTGGTTCTGCGGCTGCTGCGTGGATTTGCGTGTGTATGTGTGTGTTAGTTGGGGGTGGGGGTTGTGCGCCCGTTTTCCCGTGCGTATATTGACGATTCTGTACATCTCCTGTTAGGTGTCTTGGTGATGCTGGTGTTGATCCGCTTCTTAGGGTCTGTATGTGCATGTGCTGATGCGTCTGCGTGCGTATGTGTACGATATATGGTGTATATCTGTATTTCTGTAGACTGGTCCGACTTTTTACTTATGCTACAAGAAGTCACTCATCAAGCCACATGCTGTGTCTTATCGGGCGAGTAAGTCCTGCAAGCTGCTGCAGTGTGTGTGTGTGCGCACGCGTGCATGTGTGCATGTGTGTGTGTGTGTGTGCGCGCGCGCGTGCGTGCATGTGTGTGTGTGTGTGTGTGTGTGTGTGTGTATGTGTGTGTGTGTGCGCATGTGCGTATAAATTCCGTAGCCCTGCTACTCTCGTTGTAGATGTGCTAGTGACTGTAGTGTTCCCTGCTTGTAAAGTAGACTATGACTGGAGCTGAGTCCAGCGTATGTATCTGTAACGCTGATGATAGCGTTAGCTATCATGTGCATATGGAAGGCTTCGATTCGATTCAAAACGAGATAAATCCATTTTGTGGAAATTTCAGGAGGTGCATTTTTTCATTAGTTTTTTTTCTTTTCGGTCTGCACTGCAGCATCAATGACTTTTATCGTGTTTTGCAGAACACAAATTTCAGGCATCATTTTGACTGGGATGTATCGCGTTTTGACCCGTAAAACCGACACACAGACGTCCCTGGGGAGAACACGAATTCTTTCGCGACGAAAAAACGCAAAAGCTCCAGTTGGGGTCTTTATCGCGTTTTGAATTGGAGCCCTTCATATTCACTGCTGCTGATACTTGCCACCTCAGTGTGGCCAGCTCTGTTTCTCACCTTACGGATATTGCCCTGGCTTCTTATTGTACTAACGTTAGTAGAGAAATGGTTGTAAGACACATCTTGTGAAATGGCGGTAAATATACGCTTGCCCACGCAACGCTCTCTACGCTGCAAAGTTTAGCTGCGCGGGCAACGCTTGCTCTGTCTCAGTATCATCAGTTCACGCCTGGCGCGTAGGCAATGACACAGCGATGAGTTGGCTTCTTGTTGATATCAGTATTGGTGTGCCTCTAAACACCTCACCTTAGCCTGTCGTGCGGTTTGTCACCTCATGTGATATTCTCGCTCTCAAATGTGTTGCCCGCGCTGGTCAACATTCATGATGGGTGTGCTGTCAGTGCCATGTTCGTGTCAGTCTGAAGAACGCCAGGATTGTGGAAGTATCAGTTTTTTCTGTATCAAAGACATCATCTTGTTCCCAATCTGACTATCCAGTGCAGAAGTTCTTATTAGACTAGGTATTGAGTTGTTTGTGATGTTCTAAAAAAAGTGTGCATGTGTGTGTGTGTGTGTCTCTCTCTCTCTCTCTCTCTCTCTCTCTCTCTCTCTCTCTCTCTCTCTCTCTCTCTCTCTCTCTCTCTCTCTCTCTCTCTCTCTCTCTCTCTCTCTCTCTCTCTCTCTCTCACTCTCTCACTCTCTCTCACTCTCTCTCTCTCTCTCTCTCTCTCTCTCTCTCTCTCTCTCTCTCTCTCTCTCTCTCTCTCTCTCCTGTTTCTACATACAGCTATTCTGCATCGGTTTCCGCTGGTCGACTCCGAGGACTTTCCTCTGCCCGAGTCTGTGCCTCTGTTTTGTCTCCCACTCGGTGCCAGTGTGGAGAGCTGGAGTGACTCCGTGGCACATCCGCTACCGACCTTCTCCTCGTTTGTGCTC
The DNA here is from genome assembly GCF_964019385.1 of Sycon ciliatum. Classification (NCBI taxonomy): domain Eukaryota; kingdom Metazoa; phylum Porifera; class Calcarea; order Leucosolenida; family Sycettidae; genus Sycon; species Sycon ciliatum. The sequence goes on along the minus strand of NC_088648.1, from coordinate 954,837 downwards.
ACTGGTGCTATTGGTGAGAAGGTATACGGCGCGGCCGTTGTGTTCTACGATGAGTTGCCCCTGTCCAAACAAACATTGGCCATGCGACGGGTGCTATTCGGAACGGAAGCCGAAACATCTGTGAGTCTTCACTTGTAATGGTGTGTGGGCGAAGAACGAGTCATGCCGTAGAAATCTGCTTTTAATCTTAATTTTGGCAATTGTTCTGCTTGATTGGTATTCTGAGGGGTTTCACTTGATTGCCATGTTATGTTAGTAACTTATTTGTTTATTCTATCTCTGGTGATGATGTGTCTCTGTATGGGCACATGCTCGCCCGTACCTGGATGTTTGGATCGGTGTTTGTCTATGTCTGCGTGTAGTCATAGTTTTGAAGTGTCTGATACTATTCTACTTCTGCTGCTGTTGTTGTTGTTAACCTGTGCTTGTTCAGACCCAGCGGTTGTTCTGTAACAAGGCTATATGCATCCTGTCTCGCTGGCCGTTCTTCCAAGCGTTCAAAACCTACCTCTCCTCTCTGTACCGTATCTCCATATCCGGACCATCGCCCATTCCACTGGAGAGGTAAGTCGTAACCTACCATATTTTGCCTGATTACAAGTCACACTTGACTATAAGTCACAACCCATTTCAGGTCTGAGCCAAATTATTTCAATACCTTCACATCAGTAGAGTGTCGCACTCAAATGTAAGTCGCATCCCCTTCTTTTTATATCCTTGACGTTTAATGGAAAGTAAAAGGTGCGACGTAGTTAGGTTGTAGTTAGGTTTTTTTATTTATATTAATTTGTTTATGCTGCTGCCTTATGACACACATGACGCCCCGACGACCAGAATGGTTATGGGTTACATATACAAAAGGTGCTTGGACTTACAATCGGGGAAATACTGTGTGCATTCCCTATGTTACCTGTTTGTGTGAATACTTGCACCACACACATGTACGATTCGTAGACACATGCGCTCACACACACACACACACAAACACGCGCGCGCACACACACACACACAAACACACGCGCGCGCACACACACACACACACACATAAAACACGGGTGTGGACACCCTGCCACACATACGAAATCACAACACTGGCCAACGGTAGCAAGCAGCTACCGTCTGGGTGCACTGAAACACACGGATATAATAAATGTAGTGTGATGGTTTCAGCATACCGCTTGCAGTATGTCCAGGCAACGTTGTGTGCATGTGTTGCAAAAGAAGGATCCACAAGCGGGATTCGAACCCAGCCCCCTGTCTCTCCGGGGCAGTGCCCTACCGATTAGGCTAACAGGGATCTCGCACACCCGTGGCTCCTTCTTGCTACACATCCTACTGTGACTGTCCTCTTGTCCAGTCATTGCTAGGGAATGCTCTTCACTGCACTGTAACCACTATCCAGGTATCAAACTGAAATGTGTGTGTGTGTGTTTGTGTGTGTGTGTGTGTGTGTGTGTGTTTTGTGTGTGTTTGTGTGTGTGTGTGTGTTTTGTGTGTGTGTGCAAGTGTGCACATGCTCGCACACATGTTTGTCTGTATGCCCGCATGCCCACATGCGTTTGTCTTGTTGGACTGTCTTTATATTGTACAGATACATCTCTAATTTCATGATTGACGTTCCGTTTCCATCGTCATCCCGACCCAGAGTACTGATACAGGTTTGTTAGAACTCAAATTGAATTTTGAATTTGATTCTCCCCCATTTGTAGTGTAAATCGATGAACCGTATCAAAGGCTCACTCACTATGACTATACTCTTGTACACACATGCAAGCGAGGTCGGTCCACCGATCATTTGTACTGTGATTGCAATTGTAATCCTGAACGATTTTCTTTTTGCGTCAGGCACGGAGAATTGCCTGCAGTCTGACCAGCTCCTAACACTGAATTGAAGGGACACTAATGAGTTTTTGCTGCTGTTGCTGCTGCTGTTGTTGTTGTTGTTGTTGTTGTTGTTGTTGTTGTTGTTGTTGTTGTTGTTGTTGTTGTTGTTGTTGTTGTTGTTGTGGTTGTGGTTGTGGTTGTGGTTGTTGTTGTTGTTGTTGTTGTTGTTGTTGTTGTTGTTGTTGTTGTTGTTGTTGTTGTTGTTGTTGTTGTCAGCTTGGCCCTGAGTCAGTACTTTTATCTCAGCCAGTCAAGACAGCACTGCCCCTGAGGTAAGAATATTGTCTATGGTTTCCAACTTCTTTAGCTCAAAACATCAAACCCTGTCTTGAGTATCCGCTCCATCAGGCGTGTATCCCGTGTAGTATCCAAGCTCCCAACAAATCAGGCATCATCTTTTTCTGATTTTCAGCACGTCTTTTTCATCTGAATCCAAGTACCGTAAAGTACCGTTGATCCGCCCCCACGCCATGTCGCTTCCCAGCTGGGTTTTCGGCAGGGGGCGGGAATTAGATCAAGGCTGTCAAGTGCAGTACGATGTACAACAACGTAGAGGATCAGTCTCAATGTGCTGGATTGTGCACATTTTGATCCTGGATTGGCAAGTATTGTGTACAGCAGTGTATGCGTCGGTTCAACATCGTATTTCGTTGTACACGCCGAAGTCGCTTCACAAGGAGAAAATCGACAGGGGGCGGGAATTAGAGAGGGGGCGGATCAACGGTACTTTACGGTATCACCACTTTTCCCTTTCCCCGTTAGCTCTGGCACGGAATCAAGAACGACAAGAAAGACTTCGAAAAACCAAGTTTTAATGCGCCAATGAGCGGGAGAGAAGACGAAGCTTCGAAGCGAAGGCCGTTACACTCATCGAATACATGTACATGTATTTCGTGCTTCGAAACTTCTTAAGCTGAGCAATCTCACAGCTTGCACAATGCGATCCATTCTGATTTTCACTCGCGTTTTGGCAGAACACGGGTCAGCCTCCATTCATGGTATATCGTGAATCAGAAAACGGCTGTACGTGGGTCACTGAGTAGAGAGGTTCTGCTATACGTGAAACGTAGAGAAATCACGTAGAGAGCAGGTGTCTGGGTTAGAGTCTACGGCTTCGCGTGTTTTGGCTCCAGATTTCTACGCGGAGATGGGGTTCTCTACGTTGTGGCACACGCAGAGAAAATGCGTACGGATTTGCTGGGTATCGATCAACTGCATGCAGAAAATTGCCAAATATGGAAGGGGAAATTCCCAGTACACATTCTACTTGACTTCTCTAGGTGAAACGTAGAGCAGAACAGCATTTCTTTACGTTACGGGAACGCGAAGAAAGTTCGCGTGATTCTTTGCGTCGCGTTCCCAACACGTAGAGCAGAACCTCCCTAGTATCACATGGTACACACACGTAAAGTACACACGGATTACTTGGGACTAAACCTCCCTACTGCCACGTGGCCGCCATCGTAGTTTGCAATTCAACCAATTTATCTCACCAGCCAGAACATGATTGGTATTCTGTCCATTGAAAACTGGAAGTATCAGCCAGGCAGTGGTGGCCGAGTGGTTAAGGCGATTGACTCGAAATCAATTGGGCTCTGCCCGCACAGGTTCGAATCCTGTTCACTGCGTGTATTTTTTTGTGGTAAAATCTTGTTGAGTGTGTCGTTTAGGTCCTTTTGTGTGTTATTTTTGTTTTGTTGTGTTTGTTCGCAGTGGTGCAACCCATTCGATTCTGTTACGATGTCTTGATGCCAACAACTTAATGACATTGCTGGCACTAGTCTTACTTGAGTACCAGATCATATTACATTCAGTACGGCCGTCGCTGCTCACGTCGTTTGGTGAGGCACTCTGCTCGGTAAGGCATGGTTCGCTCTGTGTGTGCACGTGTGTGTGTGTGTGTGTGTGCGTGTGCGTGTGTGTGCATGTGTTGGAGTGGGTCTGTCTGCCTGTCTATATGTCTGTATGTCTGTATGAATGCAAGCATGTGTGGCTAGTAAGCGATCTGACAGTTAGCTTGGAATCATGTCTTGTCATGCTGAGAAATCAGCCATGTTTCTCGCTTTCAGCAGGGATGCCATTTTAATGGAGAACTAAAATTGACGAAAATAAAATCTTAGCAATTTTCTTCTCGAGTATCCGGTATCCACATGTGAGTACTCACTCAGTTACATACATACACTATGACACTTGATTGAGTACATGCACTATGTGTAAAGTATGATGTGACTCTCATGTCCCAGCGCTTACTAATTGTATCTTGCTCTGCTTTGCTGTGTGTGTGCGTGTGTGTAGATCCTGTTCCCGTTCAGTTGGCAGTGTCCGTACATACCGCTGTGCCCGTTGGCACTGGCCAGTTTCATCCACGCACCAATGCCCTTCCTTGTCGGTGAGTAACCAATATGCTAGTACCCTATTTTCGGGAATAAGCCCCCCCCCCCCCCCCCACTTTTGGCCACGAAATTCAGACATCAGTCCTGTTTATCACCGTTAATTTGATCATCAGACTATAAGGCGTGCCCCCCCCCCCCCTTTTGCTGGGTGAATTTTGAGTGTTCAAAATGCGGCTTACCGTATTTCCCCGACTCTAAGTCGCACTCGATTATAAGTCACCCCCCCATTTTCAGGTTTGAGCAATATTGTTGCAATATATTCACTTCAGTAGCAAGTCACACTCGATTGTAAGTCGCACCCCCTACCCTGAAGTTTAGTGTAAAAAGGTGCGACTTACAATCGGGGAAATACGGTATACTCCGGAAAATAGGGAAAGCAAGTCACACCCTGTCACACCCTGTCACTGCACGTTAGTAGATGCACAGTGACGGGGCATAGTCAAGGGTGCTTTTGTGCTGCCGGGGAGAACGCTTATGGGGCCGGGGGCCCTGCCATGCAAACGCAGGATGACGTTGTGATGTCGGACGGTTAAAAGCACACGCAGAGCACTGATTGAATTTTTTATAATTATATTGATTCACTGATGATATGGGCACCATTCAAAAACCAAACCAAAAGGATAAAGAAAGCTTGTGGAGCTTGTTCGTATGTTTGACTTTTGTTGCAACCAGGATCTCAGGTATGTATGCATGCAAACTGAAAACTCCCAGTACATCTATATGCCAAACAGCACGATTTTCAAACTTGTGAACGCACACGGAGTTTCGACTTTGATTCTATGCATGTCCGCAATCCCGGATGCAGGCATGCTGGCTAGCCTCTCTTCCTGTCAGGTTTGGTATTGTGCAGTGCTGTCCAGTGAAACCCAGCCGCGTCACTCAAGCTTGCGCCTTGCACCATTTCGCAGCGCAGTGTTCGCAGGTCGAGGGCTGCGCAACGCCCGGCGCGTACTCGAGTGACGCGACTGGATTTCATTGAGCTGCACTGTACAGTAAGACCTGTAACTAAAGACCACCGTGACTAGCGTCCAGCCTGCTACTACAGTAAAACCTGTAACTAAAGACCACCGTGACTAGCGTCCAGCCTGCTACTGCAGACCACTTCGCCAGGCACGGCCGGTCTCACATTCACATAGGGTTGTGCGGTGCAAACCTCTAACTAAAGACCACCTGCCGCTAAAGACCGCCTTCTCTGGCCCCAAGGGGTGGTCCTTAGTTACAGGTTTGACTGTATATTAAATCAACCCTCTAATATCAGCTCTTGTGTGTTCTGTACTGTTGTGTTGTGTTGCGTTGTGCAGGTATCGACTCTCGTTACTTTGACCTGTACGACACTCCTGAAGACTGTGTGTGCATCAACTTGGACAACAATACCATAGCTCAGTAAGGAATTACTGTATTTTCCACAGTATGCCGCACCCAGAGTTTTGTCACGGAATACAGACATCTGCCCTGCGTATAACCATTCATTAACCCTTTGTGTACCAGGCATCTAATGTATGCGCGGGGTACTCGTCGGTAATGATGGACCTATAGCATAAAACTAAGACACATTTTGTAGGTGCAAGTTATGTTTTTCTGAATCTGTTGGTATCAATGTGTCCAGGTAAGAAAATATTTTGACCGAGCACACAACTACAGATACAGGCCATACCTGGAATACCTATTTCTGAGTCAATTGTCCATATTCCTGACAATTTAGATCCGTGTACTTGGAATCGTGAATAAACTTGCTGACATTGCCCTTCTTCACACAGAGCAACAGGAAACCACTGCACTAGTGTATAGCCGCCAGTTGCATGCTTCAACAATAGCGAAATGGACGGAAAGAGCCATATTGCGTGAATACCAGATGCCAAACAATTGCATCAAAATTTCAAATTATTGAAATTGTGTCAGATTTGAATATGTACTTTTCACTTATCTACTTGCGTCCAGCGGGGGTATTGGCGATTGAGAAGACCAGAAATAGTCGATGGGTGAGGAAATTCACCTGCCTTGATTATTTCAGGCCATCGCTGCGCTCCCTCTCGCTGCTGCTTGGAGAGCGAATACTGCAATGGCTTCAGCGATGGAAATTCTCATTTTCGATTCAGATCCTGAGATTATATCGCTACTACAACTCTCTCCTGGCGTTCACCATCACTAGTAGACATCGACAACAGCTAGAGCAAGCTATATTCCAGATACAAGCAACGTAACCGAACGAAAACACGATCGAAATTGCTAAAATATATCGCAGAGCGCTGAAATTGCAAAGCGCACTTTTCGCCGCGATCGTTCTCCATACTTTCAAATGGCAACCTACCCACATCATACATCAAAATTTGCAGTGGGATCTCAGCTGCCCAGCGCAAAAAACCGCGAGTCGATCGGAGCAAGGACGCCGCCGAACGGCGCGGCGCAGTGCGGTGCGTCGAACCGTAACGTACGTTACGGTTCGAGATGGGGCTGGTACACAAAGGGTTAAAGTCTTGAGCAGCTTTCACGATCCCTTTTTCCTGTGGATTTCTGTGTGTGTGTATGCGTGCGTGCGTGTGTGTGATAAAAAAGACGAAAAAGTAGGGATTCACTGGCCAGAAAAAGCCACTTCATAGCTGTGTGGTGTAGACCAGGCTGAATAGTGGTGGCCAATTCTTCAGCCTTGCAAGCTGTTGAATGGTGCAATCCCAGCACAAGTTGCTATGGCTTCTGCTGTAGCATCGCTATCATCGCCTCCGGCGATGGGCGTCCAATGGTCCAATGTTGTGTGTGCACGTGTGTGCGTGCATGTGTATGTATGCGTGCATGTGTTTCTCTTCGTCTGTCCAGTTCTGGTTCATCTCGTTCCGTGTCCGGTCAAGTCTTGCCCAAGGTAGGAGGACTGTGCTGCCTGGACTCATAGTTTGTAGTTTTACTGTATTTTTTTACGACTGGATATCTTGATATGCACGCTTACATACAGACACCCAAATGTGCACACACACGGACGCATGCACACGTATGCACACACACACACACACACACACACGCACGCACACACACACACACACACACACACACAAACAAACAAACATCTTTCAAAAGCATACACATAGGTATGTGAAAATGGCTTCTAACAATGGCTGTCATGGCACAGACTGCCGATGACGCCTAACCATCTGTATGTCTGTCTGTATGTCTGTATGTCTGTCTGGGTATGTATCTGGCTCTACGTCTGACCCTCTGTCTATTTAGAAACCAGCACAGCAACTCAGCCGAACTCTGAAGCAGTTACAGACGCAAGTGCCCCTCAGTACGTGTGATGTGTGCTTGATTCCACCTTTCTTGGGCTAGGGCCATTTTACCATGTCCCCCCGAATGTTTGCCTGGCAGGTCCAAGACTGGTATGTGATCTTGTTACTATGGTAGCCAGATTAATGCCGCACCCATTGCGTGCACTGATTGTGGAACTGGCATATGGCAGTACAAACTGCATGCGTTGTTGTTGTTGTTGTCGTTATTGTTATTGTTTGAAATCTTTTATTCTCACGATTGTTGTTGTTGTTGTTGTTGTTGTTGTTGTTGTTGTTGTTGTTGATGTTGTTGTTGTTGTTGTTGTTGTTGTTGTTGTTGTTGTTGTTGTTGTTGTTGTTGTTGTTGTTGTTGTTGTTGTTGTTGTTGTTGTTGTTGTTGTTGTTGTTGTTGTTGTTGTTGTTGTTGCTGTTGTTGTTGTTGTGTTAGGCACAGACCTAGACAGTGATCTAGCAGTGGCTGTGGTACCACCACCGTCCGATACTCAGGCACCGGCCAAGTCTGATTCGGTAAGCCAATCACTGTACATTTCAGCTATTTGGAAGCCAAATACTGTACAAGCAGAAATATTCGTCTGGAATTTAATTTCGTCTTTTTCGTCCAACGAGCTGTAGGACTAAATTAAATGCCGGACTAATATCGATTTGTCCAGCTTTTCAGTACACTCTTATGATCCATGGACGAAATTTGCAACCGGACGAACTCCCTTTCTTTGGAGTTGGACGAAATTATTGACCAACAAAATTGTCTGCTTATACCTGAATCTCCGTTGCGGTTTACTCAAAATTCTCTGCTAAGGGTCTACTCAAGTGTATTTTTAGTGGTTGTTGATTTGAACTAGATAATTGAGAACTGGCTGAAGGAGGTTGGTCTTTGGGTTTTTTGCTGGATAATAGGACCTTGAAAAGGCGTGTCTTTGGGGTTTTCGCTGGATAATAGGGACTTTGAAAAGTGAACTCTGTTCGTGCCACTTCTTCACTCTCCATTCAGTGTGGCGGTGAAGCTGACCCTTTCGTGCTATTTACTTCTCAGTCATGATCCCATGTGCACGTGTGTTCTTCTTGCATCGTGTGCGCATGTGCGTGTGAGTATGTGTGTACTCGCGTGTGTGTGTGTTTCTGTATGCTTGCGTGTGCATGTGTATATCTGCAGGCGTCGCTCAACTTGTCTATCCGTGAGGCGTTCCTCCGGTTTCATGCTCAGCTTCTGGGTGGATACAGGTAGGCGATCCATCTCTCTGGCAGGAGTAATGAACAATATTCATCACTATTATCGAAGTCTGAAGAAAATGTTGAACGATCTCTGCTTGGATGACGAATACACCGTAGCTCAGTGGTAGAGCATCGCTGGCTACAAGCGAGGGTCCTTGGTTCGAGTCCTGGTTGGTGACAGTCAATTTTTTCTTCAGACTTTTCCCATTTGCAACTTCCCCTCAAACAAATGAACACCATTCTTTAGCTTTCATATTATTTTCTAGTACTGTGACATTCTTTGTTGAACTGTCTCTGTTGGCATGACGACTGCATCATAGCTTGTAGCTAGAGTACGTAATCCCCCAAGACTGTGCAACTTGACGATGCTGATGGTGGTGCCACTGCTGTTGTTGCTGCTGTTGACGCTGTCGCCGTTTTCTCTGCTGCTATCGTTACCGTTGGTAATCTTGCAGTGCATTCCTGCGACCGCTGACCCGTGCTCCTTCCCAGGCGTCAACGGATATTTCACAACTCTTTGATCTTCGAGGTATGACGTATAGTGTTTAGATCACCAGTGGTGTACGCACGAGAAATGACTCCGTGTATACGTACACACCCTGCTTATGAATATGGTTGTGTGACGTTGTAGATTGTCGAAATGCGTTGTCGATTTCCCGGAAGTGTTGCTGGCATGGATTCTTGTTTCGGCACTTCTTACTCTTTGGTGAAAGTTGTGCATTGGTGTGTGTGTGTGCCTTGGTAATTTGCATCTTGTTCTATTGTTTAATTATTCCCCAAAGAGTTCTCGCCTATCGAGGGCTTCCCGTAATGCCAGAACTGTATTAGAAATTTAGAATAAGCAAACAATAGCTCGAAGAAGAGGTTGTAGCGACTTCGGTGATGGTGAAGTGCGAATAAAGTCAGTCGGCAGGAAACACGCGAGCTCCAATGTATGGAGCAACAAACAGTAGCTGAGCAACAGAAAGGGATGTAGACGTATTACTTAGCGTAGGCCAAGAGTGGTGTATGGTATATACAGTATTGCTTCACCGCAATGCTCTCCTTCACTGCCCTCCTATGTGTAGCTGTGGTCAGTCGTTGTAAGCGATCCGAACTAATCCCTGGCGTGTTGCACTATGCTGTATGCACATAATTATGTCCTTGAACTACTCGCCTGAAGTACGAGCCTGAAAAAAGCTGAAAACCTCCGGTGGAGGAAAATGCAGTACTTCGTTTTTCATTTTGTGCAGAACTTTAGCGTGCGACTTGACCTTTGTTCCGGACGGTCGGCTGTTGGTCTTCTCTTGCTATACCTACAGGGTTTCTGAAGAGTCGGCCCAGCCAGGAGCACTCCTTCTTCACCAAGTTCTTCCAGACGCAGATCTTCAGCAATCTCATCGAACAGAGGTAGGTGTGGCGAGGTGCAGAGCCATGTGCTGTGGCAATGTCGGGTAGTGTGCCTAGCCCCCACAGGTGTGGCGAGGTGCAGAGCCATGTGCTGTGGCAATGTCGGGCAGTGTGCCTAGCCCCCACAGGCGCGTAACCTGCATGGCACAGGGAAGGCACGTGCACCCCCTAAACATTTCGACCTAGGTTCAGCATGCACATAATGACTATGAATGACATGCAACAGCCACCCTACGCATACCGTATGTCAGCGCCTTTAAAGCCATGGCCTTATATTCGACACGCCGCTGCTTTCCTAGCTATTTTAGATGCAAAATGACTCACCCACTAGGCCATGCCATAAAAGTCAAAGTCCACGTAGAAATTTCAATCTAAATCTACTTGTACACCCTTCCTGCTGGGCTGTAAGTTCGTTAGCATAGTACTTATTCCTTCATTTTTGAAAAACATACTTCAAATGTCATTAAATTTTCATTTATGAAGCCCATGGCTTTATAACTGAAACTGGCTTTATAATCAAATATACCGCCGTGGCTTTAACCCTTTACCATCCGTGCGTACTTGAATCGATCTCTAGAGATCGATGGACATACATACACTAAAACATTCGTAACTCGATCGATTCTTGGCGGAATTTAAAGAACTAAGTATCTAGGAAGAAGCCGAAGAGCTCAGCTTTCCATTGCATCAATCGGTAAAGAGCTGCGATGTCGCATTCCAAAGATATTTCGCTCGACATTTCAGCTACGGCAAAAGTCGAATTTCTTTCCGAGTGACTGACCTTGAGCGGGGATTTTCCCCTCTCCTGACATGCTGAGTCACTTTGGCATGCTTCGAGCACGTGGGCAGCATGAAAAGAAACTCAAGCAAAAAATTTGGAATGTTTACGATGAAGGAGCGAGAAATGGCTGGCGAGGAGAGAATTTCCTCGTATATCCAGCGATGGGGTGTATTCGAAGCTCCCTGGCGCTGGATATGTGATCTCAGTAGTGTCCTGTTTGAGCTCAATGTACGCAGCTCGTGGAGAGCTTTCCAGAATGCCCAAGATTGTGAAAAATGGTTGATTAGAACCGAAGATATTCTCAGAATAAGGTGAGAATTATTGCATTTGGGACTGCTGGGGAAATTTGGTCGGATGGTAAAGGGTTAAAGGTGCGGACGTACGGTATGCAGTTGCGCAGCCCCTAAAAGGTGGACCAGGTACGTCCCTCCCCCAGGAGTGTGCAACTGCCTGCACAACCTCTATACAGTGCTGCAATGACGGCAGAACTTCACATCACGTGACATGGTTCAAAAGCTTACGCTGGCAAACAGTGGAAAGTGACCACAAGAGAGTTGTACTTCGCATTACCTGGTGCAAGTTTGCGAAGTCTCAAACATGTTTACGTCGCAAACATTACCAATTGTGCAGGGTACATGCGTTGTCGTATTTATTATTTGATCCAGTTCGGTATTCTCCACGCATGCAAGTATTTCTTTGTGTGTGCTTGTAGATCTTTCACATCCTCTGGCGACTCCGGCACGTTAGCGTTCTTTGACGAGTGTGTCATCAATGCAGATAAGCCGGAACCGCTGGTCAAGCTCAGCGTCAATGACAAGTATGTCTGTGATTTAGTGTTTGTTCCGTTTTGTTTCCTTTTTTGTCAACACTTTAGTCTTAGCAGGGAGAGGGTACTAGGGAAATGCAGAGGGGGAGGAAGAGAGGGACATACAGAGACAGACAGACAGACAGACAGACAGACAGACAGACAGACAGACAGACAGACAGACAAACAGATAGACAGACAGACAGAGGGGCATAAAAAGTGCATGTTTGAAATGAAGTGCAGAGATGAAGCTAAGTAACTACCTTGTTATGCTGTTTGCTTTTTGTGTGTGTGTGTGTGTGTGTGTGTGTGTGTGTGTGTGTGTGTGTGTGTGTGTGCGTACGTGCGCGCGCGCTCGCGTGCGTGTATGTGTGCGTGTGTGTATGTGTGTGTGTATGTGTGTCCTTGTCTGCATATATTTAGATCTAGTTCAAGCATGACAGTGGTAGCCACACCACCAGACCTCTCGGGTCTTGAGGACAAAGACTACACGTAAGCCGGCTAAACTCACACTCGAGTGCTACGCTCGTTTTGCTTAAAATTCACCATCTATAGTTCTATGGTTAGGCTGGTTGTTGCTCTACCTGTCTGTAAACCATAGCTAAGCAGCACTATCAACTTCAGGTTTTGACTACATACATGTTTGTCTAAAGCTACACACAGCTTGTCTTTGTTGTTGGCATTTTCCCTGTAACCAGGTACAGTAAAACCTGTCAAGGCGACCACTCGGATAAGGCGACCACCTGTCCTAGAAGACCATTACAACCAGGACCAAGTGATGCTATTTCCAGTCAAATGACCCTGTATAAGCAGACCACCTGGTAACAGAGACCACGTTTTGAAGGTCCCTTGAGCGGTCGTCTTAGACAGCTGTTTCACTGTACTGTTAGTCAATACATGTTCGGCCCATTCAAATTTCGGCCTACCGGGGCTAAAACGCATTTCGGCCGCATCAAATTTTCGGCCTGTACTGCTGCCGCCGGTATACACTGTTGCACAGAAACTCGCAAAACAAAATTCCGGCCGCAAGAAATTTTCGGCCGAACATGGCCAGGCCGATAATAGCCTAAAATAGACTTGCGCCGAATATTTGTTGACTTACAGCAACGAGCCTCTGCTGGTTATATTCGTGAAATTGAAGCATCCAAGGATGGGAAACGGCTTGTGCTTGTTGTCATCGTTGTCACTGCTGCCGTTGTTGTCATTGTCATCGTTGTCACTGCTGCCGTTGTTGTCATTGTTGTTGTCGTCATCGTCCTTGTTGTCTATATGTAGGTATGAGACATTCACACTTGATGAGCGTCTGTTCTCAGCACCCAAACCGCCCACCGCCAATGTACGCACCGTGGCAGAATCATCACCGCCAGCGTCTGTAACTACCGATTCACCAGCACAGTCTGTCTTTCAGCGGACTACGGCCGAGAGGGAAAAGAGCTTGCAGGTATGTGTGCGTGTGTGTGTGGGGTGTTCATGTGCGTGTGCGCGTGTCCCATATGGTGCAATGGTATGCACAATTGATTTCCAATGGAGCGGTAGCGGGTTCAGTTCCCAGCAATTATTGTCAGATACGTTTTTCATCTCCTTTGTACTCTCCTCCTGATTTCTCTTTTATTTGCCTGGGTGGTTACCAGCGGCCAGTGTATGCAGGAGTATGTGGTGTGGTGTGATCGCTAGTAAAGGGAAAAGAAGGAGCAAAAGCCCAACAGTAGGGATTCACTGCCCAGAATTATTATTATTATTAGACACAATCTCATAGCATGTGACAAGCATAGCTAATGCAGGGACAGAATCCCCTGAGACAAGGGCGTTGAGCCAGCCACGGCAATAGTAAGCTAGGAAAACAAAGCAAATATTAATTAGAGCAAATATAAGAGTAACGGCTTCAAAATCAAAAGCCTTGTGGTGCAATCCAGGCTAGATAGCGGCGGTCAATTCTTCAGCCTTGCAAGCTGTTGAATGGTGTAATCCCAGCACAAGTTGCTATGACGTATGCTGTAGCATTGCTATCATTGCCTACTGAGATAGAAGTCTAGAGAGAGAGTGTGTTTGTGTGCCTGTGTGTTTGTGTGCCTGTGTGTCTGGTTGCCTGTGTGCCTGTGTGTGTGTTCTCTTGTGTTTGTCTTTTTTTCTCTAGATGGCAGTGCAAGATTCGGAATCTCCACAAGCCTGGGCAAAGTGAGTGACTCATGTGCTGAATGTTGCTCAGCTGATTATCATGTAACATTCCAATAGGCCGTCTCAGCTCCACTGTTGCTGCACAGCATCTGCCAGGTGTACTGTCGTTTGAGTTTTAGAGATGCATAGTGCTGTGTCATGTGTGTGTGATGAACGTACTGGACATCAATGCTGTACAACGTGTTATTAATCCGTAGTAAAACCATTCGAAGTCTGAAGAAAATGTTGAACGGTCTCTGCTGGGATGACGACTACACCATAGCTCAGTGGTTAGAGCATCGCTGGCCACAAGCGAAGGTCCCTGGTTCGAGTCCTGGTTGTGACACTCAATTTTTTCTTCAGACTTTTCTCTTTTCCATTCTCTCAACTACAACACTTGTAGTGAATAGTAGAACCAGACTTGTACTTAGTGTGCACTTTACTCTGCAGGATGACAGCTGGGCACTGTACAATCAGCTCTGTCTCCTTCTGCAATCACCCAGTCAATCTCCTCTTGTCTGTGTGTGTGTGTGTGTGTGTGTGTGCGCGCGCGCGCGCGTACGTGCGTGAGTACATGTGTGTGTGTGTGTGTGTGTGTACATGTGTGTGTGTGTGTGTGTGTGTGTGTGTACGTGTGTGTGTGTGTGTGTGTGTGTGTGTGTGTGTGTGTGTGTGTGTGTGTGTGTGTTTATGTATGTGTGTGTTGATGCGTTCTGAACTTCCCTCACCGCCCGCTGCCCACCCGTAGCTATCTGTATTCGCAGGTGTTTGCACTGTGGTTCATACATCTTCCGGCGTTCGCTCACTGTCATCCCTTCAAGCGTGAAGCACTCAGCTTAGCGTTCCGGGTAAGACCATCACACTCTCTTTCACCTGTACAATTCTGGTAGTACTCTCCAGCTATTGATTCTTTTACCTGGATGTTCATTTCCCTTTCTGTACAAGGCTGTTTGTTTGTTTGTTCTTGGCTTGCATGTCCCGGTTACCATCATCTTGCTGAGCACTGCTATGATCTTCACTTGTACTGGCCTGTACACATCTGTAAATCCAGTAACGAAATCCCACTCACTCACCGTGCACTGCATGCGCAGCTTCATCAGCTTGCCATGTTTCCAGCCATGAGACGCACCTCTTTTACTGTTCTGCTCGGTGAAATCCGACCCAAAGTGCATATCTGGCGCCCTACTTGCACGTCCCTTGACGCCCTTGGAGTGGTAGGAATGCCCTCTACGTGCACGTCCCTTGATGCCCTTGGAGTGGTAGGAATGCAGCTAGACGTACACAAGTACACCTACAGTGATGTAATGGGAACTGGTGGTCCAGGGAGTCAGCTTTGCACTTTAGGCTGGATTTCAGTGAGCGCAACTGTATTTGGGGTGAATGCTCCGCACATTGGCTATTGCTTGTCTTGATCTCCTGAGACGTGAATGGCTGCTGTATTTTTGAGTCTTTGAATTCCATGTACTTCCTCCGCGTCATCGAAATTGACGCAGTTTGACTTTTGATATAAAACGGGGTATTTACTCACCAGCACTCGTACCAGAGGCAGGGAATGGGATATAGGCGATAGTCATCAGTATAGGGTGACGGTAAAGTTCTATTTTCTGTTATTGGAAGCTGGAATTTTTGAACTAGACACAATTTCTTCGCTGATGTCGCTGCGATGGTAATTTCGACTCGCGGAGATCAGTCAGGCGTTGCAGCCTGCACATTTCTCGTGCTTATGGCCATTCACTCAAACCTCATCACTGTTTTACCTTAGCTGGGGTGAGAATGACTTCGTGGAACAAGTGACAGCGCTTGGAGAAACATTGAGGGGTCAGCAATCTAAATGCCGGCAACAGCGATAAAATTTGTTGCTCTGGCTGAGACACTCAGAACATGATTGTACCTGCAAGAGCCGTGTAGACTATACACGTAGTGCTAGTGATGCACGCGCAGGTGCCGTACCATGGTATACCAGTGATGCTGAAAAACAGGGCGCGCTGGACGCGATAGTACACTTACCTGAGCTGTGACCAAACAGCTAAAATAAATGGGCATGCCACGGCTAAAAAAAGTTCATTTCAAGATCGAGGTGATTCCGCCGACGGTAATCAACCGACCTCGCAACGATCGTGTATTCTTACTAGGCTTCGTTGGTGGTGAAGTAGAAATCATCCAGAGCTAGCAGACGACAAGCATAGCAGCTCTTGTCCTGTGGAGAAAGTCAAAGCGTTTGAGATGAGGCGCGACCAACTTTCAACCTTCCTTGAAATATTTCGGAACGATATTTTTGCGTCCATTGACATCAGCGACGACGAGGACTTCATCTCTGCATGAAAACTCTCAGTCCAACTGTCCTGGAACGTTACTCTAGTCTTCAGATTATCATACTGTGTAATAAGTTTTGAATGGCTTAGCTTATGGAGTTGTCAGTAACAAGTGACAAGTCACTAGTCAAACTGCGACAATTTCGATGACGCGGAGGAAGTACTGTAAAAGCCAGAGTTGCGCTATGGGCCTTGGACACAGATTTCACAGAAACTGAACTGACCGGCACAGCCTGCTCATGCAAACTGAACTGACCGGCACAGCCTGCTCATGCAAGCTGAACTGACCGGCACAGCCTGCTCATGCAAACTGAACTGACCGGCACAGCCTGCTCATGCAAACTGAACTGACCGGCATAGCCTGCTCATGCAAACTGAACTGACCGGCACAGCCTGCTCATGCAAACTGAACTGACCGGCACAGCTTGCTCATGCAAACTGAACTGACCGGCACAGCCTGCTCATGCAAACTGAACTGACCGGCACAGCCTGCTCATGCAAACTGAACTGACCGGCACAGCCTGCTCATGCAAACTGAACTGACCGGCACAGCCTGCTCATGCAAACTGAACTGACCGGCATAGCCTGCTCATGCAAACTGAACCGACCGGCACAGCCTGCTCATGCAAACTGAACTGACCGGCACAGCTTGCTCATGCAAACTGAACTGACCGGCACAGCCTGCTCATGCAAACTGAACTGACCGGCACAGCCTGCTCATGCAAACTGAACTGACCGGCACAGCCTGCTCATGCAAACTGAACTGACCGGCATAGCCTGCTCATGCAAACTGAACTGACCGGCACAGCCTGCTCATGCAAACTGAACTGACCGGCACAGCTTGCTCATGCAAACTGAACTGACCGGCACAGCCTGCTCATGCAAACTGAACTGACCGGCACAGCCTGCTCATGCAAACTGAACTGACCGGCACAGCCTGCTCATGCAAACTGAACTGACCGGCACAGCCTGCTCATGCAAACTGAACTGACCGGCATAGCCTGCTCATGCAAACTGAACTGACCGGCACAGCCTGCTCATGCAAACTGAACTGACCGGCACAGCTTGCTCATGCAAACTGAACTGACCGGCACAGCCTGCTCATGCAAACTGAACTGACCGGCACAGCCTGCTCATGCAAACTGAACTGACCGGCACAGCCTGCTCATGCAAACTGAACTGACCGGCATAGCCTGCTCATGCAAACTGAACCGACCGGCACAGCCTGCTCATGCAAACTGAACTGACCGGCACAGCTTGCTCATGCAAACTGAACTGACCGGCACAGCCTGCTCATGCAAACTGAACTGACCGGCACAGCCTGCTCATGCAAACTGAACTGTCCGGCACAGCCTGCTCATGCAAACTGAACTGACCGGCATAGCCTGCTCATGCAAACTGAACTGACCGGCACAGCCTGCTCATGCAAACTGAACTGACCGGCACAGCTTGCTCATGCAAACTGAACTGACCGGCACAGCCTGCTCATGCAAACTGAACTGACCGGCACAGCCTGCTCATGCAAACTGAACTGACCGGCACAGCCTGCTCATGCAAACTGAACTGACCGGCACAGCCTGCTCATGCAAACTGAACTGACCGGCATAGCCTGCTCATGCAAACTGAACTGACCGGCACAGCCTGCTCATGCAAACTGAACTGACCGGCACAGCTTGCTCATGCAAACTGAACTGACCGGCACAGCCTGCTCATGCAAACTGAACTGACCGGCACAGCCTGCTCATGCAAACTGAACTGACCGGCACAGCCTGCTCATGCAAACTGAACTGACCGGCACAGCCTGCTCATGCAAACTGAACTGACCGGCACAGCCTGCTCATGCAAACTGAACTGACCGGCACAGTGTACAGTGAACTTCGAATTACACTTTGCTAACTTCGAATTATCAGCACAAATCCCACACAGTTTCTATATACTGTAGGTGGATTCTGTGGAACTGCTAATTAGCGGGGCATGTCCATTTCGAGGCTCGAATTATCGGATATGGTTATGTGAAAATCGTATTGATAGAAATCGGTCCTGGAAAAACTTCTAATTAAGCGGTATGAAAGTTGAACCGTGTTACCTTTTTGCGTCTTGTTGTGGTTGTGGTTGTTGTGGTTGTCGTTGTTGCCGTCATCGTCGTGTGTGTGTGCGTGTGTGTGTGTATGTGTGTATGCATTTGTGTATGCATGTGTGTGTATGCATGTGTAGGTGTTTGAGAAAATGGATGAGCAGCGTGTTCGCTTACCTGATGAAGTCTCATACCGTGTCCTCATGGATCTCTGCGCCAAATTAGGTCATCCCATGTTAGCTGTGCGGGTAAGTCATGTGATATCCCATGTTAGCTGTGCGGGTAAGTCATGTGATATCCCATGTTAGCTGTGCGGGTAAGTCATGTGATATCCCATGTTAGTTGTGCGGGTAAGTCATGTGATATCCCATGTTAGCTGTGCGGGTAAGTCATGGGGTATGGGCAGGGGAAACAGTTACCCTGTAACCCATTTTTCCATTTTCCAAAATTGTCTTGCCATGCAAAATACAACGTACAGGAGGTAACCCCCCGGGGGACAAAGGATGGCAGAGAGAAGTTGATAAGCATATATCTACCCATAACAGTTTTTTGTTACTGTAGACCATCCATGCATAGATTATCTTGGCTTGCACTTTGTTAAATCCCTGGGGCCAATACATGTGTTGAACATGCAATGCGTAGTACAAGTATACCGTATAGAAAATCTGAATAAAATTTCTAAATGTACTGTCCATGCTGCTGCTGCCGCTGCCGCTGCTAATGCTATTGCGCTGCTGTTGCTACCCTGTTGCTATTGTTTCTGTGACTGCTGCTGCTACCCTGTTGCTGTTGTTTCTGTGCCTGCTGCTGTTGCTGTGTGTGTTATGGCAGGTGCTGATGGAAATGCGGCGTGTATCGATCACTCCGAACGCTGTCACCTACGCACATTACAACAAGGCGGTGCTGGAGTGTGACTGGCCAAGCAAGGCTCACCTGTGGCGTACACTACGGAACGTCCTCAACGTCATTGTGCGGCTCAAGCGACTGCTGAAGGAGAAACGTGACGGGCAGGCGGCACTGAACGCACTAGCGTCTGCTGATGCTGCTAGCATTGAGATAGCTAGGAAGAAATCCAAGGTACGGTAGTTTTAAACATGTGTGCATATGTGCCTGTGTCTGCTTTGTCAGTGTGTGTGTGTGTTGTATGTGCGTCTGTGTGTCTGTCCGTATGTGTCTGTGTGTGTCTGTGTGTCTGTGTGTGTCTGTGTCTGTGTGCGTCTGTGTGTGTCTGTGTGTGTGTCTGTTTCTGTGTGTGTCTGTGTGTGTATGTCTGTGTCTGTGTGTTTCTGTGTCTGTGTGTGTCTGTCTGTGTGTGTCTGTGTCTGTGTGCATCTGTGTGTGTCTGTGTCTGTGTGTGTGTCTGTTTCTGTGGGTGTCTGTGTGGGTGTCTGTCTGTGTCTGTGTGTTTCTGTCTGTGTGTGTGTCTGTCTGTGTCTGTCTGTGTGTGTGTCTGTGTGTGTGTCTGTGTGTGTGTGTCTGTGCCTGTGTCTGTCTGTCACCGGGCACAACTGTAGTTGTGTATTTCGCATGTACTTGGATTGAGCAAGAGCAGCAAAAAACCCGGTACTTGGAAGAATACTGTGAATAATAATAATAATTTCAGAACTAAATAATAATAATAATAATAATAATATTACCACAGCACGTGTAATAATATAATTATGTGGGTATAATTATACGTTCCGCTTCTGTCCTATCTCCTATGATCAAATTCCATTATCAAGATAATTATGAACACGGCGCACTGATAACCTGTGACGATACTGTGAATACGTCCCTGATTTTGTTGTGTTCTACGCATGCAGGTTCCCGACCTGGGTGTTCGCCGGACTAGTTCATGTTTCACGCCCGACACACAGCTGCAGCTCAACATGAGTAGCAGCGTCGGTTGTGACACATCGCACTCTCCCGTCAGGCGTCATCGTCGCCAAAGCAGCCTGAGTCTGTCACACGAGGCGGGTGTGAGCGAAGGGACAATCACGTTGCTGGCACCGAACAGTCAGAACGTTGGTGCTGGTGGTGGCGAGTGGCCGTCATCATTCTCTGCCACTCCGTCAATGGAGAACGTCAGTGGCTGTTCTAGTACTATGGAAAGTAAGTGGATATAGAAAGATACTCATGAGAGTCCTCCTGCTCGGTAGAATGCTCAATATTCGTTCGCATAGAGGTATTTTACACACGACACAGAGCACCACGCATTTAAAAAGTTTGTCTGGTGATTGCCTATGGCCAGGAAACTACTAGCTGCAACAATGATTGCCTATGGACATGAACCTATTAGTTGCAACGATGATTGCCTATGGACATGAACCTATTAGTTGCAACAATGATTGCCTATGGACATGAACCTATTAGTTGCAACAATGATTGCCTATGGACATGAACCTATTAGTTGCAACAATGATTGCCTATGGACATGAACCTATTAGCTGCAACAATGATTGCCTATGGACATGAACCTATTAGTTGCAACAATGATTGCCTATGGACATGAACCTATTAGTTGCAACGAATGAGGCGTGGTGCTCTGTGTCATATGTATAGAAGGATACCAAAGCTACGACCCGAAGAATATTGAAATTTTAAGCGAGTCGAGGGCAAATTCAGTCTCCGTACTTCACATGTTTCCCCCTACATACAGGTGTTTACCATGTGTGTACACTGTTCTTTACTGGACTCACCCCCTTCCGTTAGGCGCTGCATCTGCCGCTGGGGTTTACCGGGTGTTAGCTGCCGTCGTGAGTTCCCTCGAGAATGGACACAATAGTTTCCTTTTCTCCTTTTTTTTACTGTACTCTCAATGTCTGCTTGTGTGTGTGTATGTGTGCGTGTGTGTGTGTGTATGTATGTGTGTGTGCGTGTGTGTGTGTGTGCATGCGTGCGTGCGTGCGTGTGTGTAACAGGCAGTGAGGAGCAGACTAGTGCCCACAGCGGCAGGTCAGTCTTCGGCAGTCCGAAGACGCATGCCAACCTCGACCTCTCGTCCTCCTCCCTAGGAGGTAGCCGTACGGCGAACTCGTCGCCGACCAAGATGCGCAAGAACTCCACCGCACACTTGCACAGCAGTAAGTATAGCAGAGAAGCAACGTCCTGCTCCCGGTTATCCAAACACATTTGGCTAGGATTTGGGTTTGAGTTTGGGTTTGGTTTGAGTTTGGGTTTGAGTTTGGTTTGAGTTTGGGTTTGAGTTTGGGTTTGAGTTTGGGTTTGGGTTTGAGTTTGGGTTTGAGTTTGGGTTTGAGTTTGGTTTGAGTTTGGGTTTGAGTTTGGTTTGAGTTTGGGTTTGAGTTTGGTTTGAGTTTGGTTTGAGTTTGGGTTTGAGTTTGGTTTGAGTTTGGTTTGAGTTTGGGTTTGAGTTTGGGTTTGAGTTTGGGTTTGAGTTTGGGTTTGAGTTTGGGTTTGAGTTTGGGTTTGGGTTTGAGTTTGGGTTTGAGTTTGGGTTTGAGTTTGGGTTTGAGTTTGAGTTTGGGTTTGAGTTTGGGTTTGAGTTTGAGTTTGGGTTTGAGTTTGGGTTTGGGTTTGGGTTTGAGTTTGAGTTTGGGTTTGAGTTTGGGTTTGAGTTTGGGTTTGAGTTTGGGTTTGAGTTTGGGTTTGAGTTTGGGTTTGAGTTTGGTTTGAGTTTGGTTTGAGTTTGGGTTTGGGTTTGAGTTTGGGTTTGAGTTTGGGTTTGAGTTTGAGTTTGGGTTTGAGTTTGGGTTTGGGTTTGGGTTTGGGTTTGGGTTTGAGTTTGGGTTTGAGTTTGGGTTTGAGTTTGGGTTTGAGTTTGGGTTTGAGTTTGGGTTTGAGTTTGAGTTTGAGTTTGGGTTTGAGTTTGAGTTTGGGTTTGAGTTTGGGTTTGAGTTTGGGTTTGAGTTTGGGTTTGAGTTTGAGTTTGGGTTTGAGTTTGGGTTTGAGTTTGGGTTTGAGTTTGGGTTTGAGTTTGGGTTTGAGTTTGGGTTTGAGTTTGAGTTTGAGTTTGGGTTTGAGTTTGGGTTTGAGTTTGGTTTGAGTTTGGTTTGAGTTTGGGTTTGAGTTTGGGTTTGAGTTTGGGTTTGAGTTTGGGTTTGAGTTTGGGTTTGAGTTTGGGTTTGAGTTTGGGTTTGAGTTTGAGTTTGGGTTTGAGTTTGGGTTTGAGTTTGGGTTTGAGTTTGGGTTTGAGTTTGAGTTTGAGTTTGAGTTTGGGTTTGAGTTTGGGTTTGAGTTTGGGTTTGAGTTTGGGTTTGAGTTTGGGTTTGAGTTTGGGTTTGGGTTTGAGTTTGGGTTTGAGTTTGGGTTTGAGTTTGGGTTTGAGTTTGGGTTTGAGTTTGGGTTTGAGTTTGGGTTTGAGTTTGAGTTTGGGTTTGAGTTTGGGTTTGAGTTTGGGTTTGAGTTTGAGTTTGAGTTTGAGTTTGGGTTTGAGTTTGGGTTTGAGTTTGGGTTTGAGTTTGGGTTTGAGTTTGGGTTTGAGTTTGGGTTTGAGTTTGGGTTTGGGTTTGAGTTTGGGTTTGAGTTTGGGTTTGAGTTTGGGTTTGAGTTTGGGTTTGAGTTTGGGTTTGAGTTTGGGTTTGAGTTTGAGTTTGGGTTTGAGTTTGGGTTTGAGTTTGGGTTTGAGTTTGGTTCAGGGTTAAGGTTTGGGTATTTTAAAAAGCCGCACCCCCCCCCCCCCCCCCCATTTTTGGCCACGAAATACAGACATCTATTTTATCACCGTTAATTTGATCATCGGAGTATAAGCCGCACCCCCGTTCTTTTGGGTGAATTTTGAGTGTTCAAAGTGCAGCTTATACCCCGGAAAATACAGTAACTATTAAAACTCCTACCTCCGGTTATCCAAACACTTTTCGGCAAGCTGTTTTGAGCTAGTGTTCTGATTATCCAAATTTTCTGATAATCCGAATTATTCTGATAATCCAAATTGTTCTGAAATTGTTCTGATAATCCAAATTGTTCTGATAATCCAAATTGAATATTAACCCTTTGCGCGCTTTATGCATGACCTGATCCACTACGTACG
The DNA here is from genome assembly GCF_964019385.1 of Sycon ciliatum. Classification (NCBI taxonomy): domain Eukaryota; kingdom Metazoa; phylum Porifera; class Calcarea; order Leucosolenida; family Sycettidae; genus Sycon; species Sycon ciliatum. The sequence goes on along the minus strand of NC_088648.1, from coordinate 931,589 downwards.
AGTTAACTCGCAAAAAAATCGCGCGATATATCGCAGTCCATAGACCAGTGTACAAACTTTCGTAACTTTGTCAAACATAAACGCATCGCGACAATCAATACACCGGTTGAAAGGTCTTGACCTCATCTTTCCGGGGATATAATGTTCTTCGCAATAGGATAAGAATTCATTGAGCGGCGACAAGATGAACACGGAAATCACGGCCCAGAGTGAAGGCGATTTTTTTGTTCATGACTTCTTTTTGTTGAGGAGCGTGCCAGGGGATTTCCCTTTGGCACGGCGCTTGCGTGATGTACATCAAATGAAGCGCTTGGATCTCAGCTTTGCAGCGCAGTTTGAATTGTGAACATCGGTTGAATTTGGGCAAGAAGCCGAACAAGAATGTGAAATTGAGTTGTTGTGCCGTTCCGAGGCACGGTGGAGTAGTTTGGAGAGGACGTGGAAGTGGCCCTGATGTGTCTATGGAGCTGGGAGCTGCCAGGATGGATTCGCTTGGTCCTGATCTTTCCAACGAGCCCAGGACGATGAAAATCCATCAAGGTGGAGTGAAATGAGAATAGATTTCGTTCGGAGCTGTGAGTGCATACTCCACCAAGAGAGTCAGTGCGCTGGCCAGTGGATTGGAGAAAAAAAAGGGCTCAGCATGCAAAGGGTTAAGTGCGTACTCGTATCACAAACATTTCAACCAAAGTAGTGTTTGTATCCAGGGTTAGAGTTAGGGTTAGGGTTACAGTTGGGGCTAGGGTTAGGGTGTGGGTTTGAGTTTGGGTTTGTTTAGGGTGTGCGTTAGGAGCAGAAATAAGAGTAGGGTTTGGGCTAGGGCAAAGTCCAAGTCTACACAGAAATTTCACTCTAAATCCACTTGTTCGCCATTCCTGCTGGGCTGTAAGTTTATTAGTACGAGTATAGTACTTATTCCTTCATTTTACAAACATACTTCAAATGTCATTTCATTTTTGAAGCCCATCGCTTTGTATCTGAGACTGGCTTTATAATCAAATATACCTCCATGGCTTTAAAGGTGCGGACATACCGTATGCTTCTGCTGGTGAAAACATGTATTATACGTGTGCGTGCATGTGTGTATGTGCGTGTGTGCGCGTGAGAGTGTGTGTGTGTGTGTGTGTGTGTGTGTGTGTGTGTGTGTGTGTGCATGTGTCTGTGTGTGTGTGTCTGT
>NC_088648.1:910412-927912 GCF_964019385.1 Sycon ciliatum | reverse complement strand
ACTAAGACTCTTGGTCTTGGAAGACTGTACAAAATCTGAGTGGAGAATGGATCCATATGAAAGTACCCTATGGGGATAACTGAGGACAAGGTTGCAAGGGTTAAATGACTTGTTCTTGTAGGGAAACTAGGAACTTTTTGGCGGTGAGAAGTGAAGTTTGCGAAACTAGAAACCTTGTTCTATGGTAGAAACTACCTGCAGTGTGTCCTTGCATGTTGATAATGTATGGGAGGAGAGTGACAGGACCTATCCACATGGAGAGAGCACCGGTGACCTCAGTGATTCAGTGTTAACGTTCCTGAGTATTTCTCTCTCTCTCTCTCTCTCTCTCTCTCTCCCTCCCTCCCTCCCTCTCTCTCTCACTCATCCACTCACTCTCCTATGCACAGTTGTATTTCTTTGTTCGTCTCAACCTGCCCATCAAGCTGGCTTCACTCTACGCAGGCTCAATGCAAGCACAGGTAAGCCAGCACACTACACCACCATCAGCACAATCACCAACACTCTCACACTCGCACACTAGCACACTAGCACATTAGCATACTACACACAATACACTGTACTTACTATACTCTATACAACATCACTAGCATATCTCTCTCCAACACCCTGACATTGTCTGACTGTCGCCTAGTATACTGGTGTACAGTGAAACCTGTCTAAGACGACCGCTCAAGCGACATTTAAAATGTGGTCTCTGTAACCAGGGGTCTCCTTATCCAGGGTCATTTGACTGGAAATAACATCCCGTGGTCCTGGCTGCAGTGGTCTTCTGGTTGCAGTGGTCCTCTGGGACAGGTGGCCGCTTTATCCGAGTGGTCGCCTTGACCGGTTTTACTGTATTGTTGTGCGATTCTTATTCCGGAAGTCGTGATCTGGAGCGAGGGAAGCATGGACGCAGCTAGTGGGATTTTCCCCTCTTTGACCACTGTGATGGTGGTGGTGGTGGTGGTGGTGGCGGGTGTGATCTGCTCACCTCCTGTGGTGTACCCTTGTACATCGTACATATTTGCACTCTCATGTTTCTTATTATGCTGCTGCATCTCCTTGCATGGACGTGCGTACAACCTTACAGCATACTACTCATACTATGCATGCATGTGTGTACTCCGTGCCCATAATCGACAGTGCATGTCTCTTGTTGCTGGTCAGTCTTTCCTTGGTAGTTTCCTGACGAGTCGTCCTATCTCAGTCCTTCGTTGCATTATTCTATTTCAATAATTATAACTAATCATCACATAGACTTGATGATACCACACCTCCCACTGCTTTATGAGAAACAATGACAGCGGCGGCGGTGGCGGCGTCAAACAACACACTACGGTCACTACTGTACTATTGACCATACCAGCCTTTGCCACAGGTACCCCGGGAATCAATAAAAAATGCACTGATTTGGGCTCTAAATTCGAAACGTTTCATAGGAGCCACCCCAACGCCAGCAGTAAATTGTAGTTCAGATGGCTGACCGTACCACACTAAAATACCTTCCCACGACTCTGCTTTAGGAGCTACATCTATGCATTGATCCTTGAGGGTGGTGGCATTCTTAGCAATGTGAACTGGTCAGTTTTGACCAATTCTCACCTGATTCGTGAATGTTTTAGTTGTTGATGCTTAAAGGGGAAGTTAAGGCAAAAATTAAAATTTCACCAGTTATAGTCTTCCGGGTGCTGAGTCGAATGGTCGTGGTCCGAGGAAGCTGAGACGCTCCCTTCCTACTTGAATCCCAATCGAACTCGCGCACTTCCACCGAAACTGGGTGACTGCGCCCTACTAGATGGGGATTTGTATGCAAAATGTCACTAAAAGCGCCATTTCATTCTTATAAAAGCATGGATGACCGCGATTGGCCCATATGTTGTACTCTTTTGGACACTGAGTCGATTGGTTTTGGTCCGAAAAGGCTGCGATGCAGCGTTCCTCCTTTATTCCCAATCGAACATGGTTGAACAAGCGGTCACGTGCTCCTGCGTACGCCAGTCACCTGGTCACCGTGCCTGCAGGGTACAACTTACTAGCCTGTTTGACCTTTTTTGGGTGCAGTCCTGTCACTCGAGTTGAACTCGAGTTGAACCTTGGTGTGAAATTTGTCGCCTGCTGGCTTGGTGACCAGGTGATTTGGGCACCCAGGAGCACGTGACCGCTTGTTCAAGCATGTTCGATTGGGAATAAAGGAGGAACGCTGCATCGCAGCCTTTTCGGACCAAAACCAGTCGACTCAGCGTCCAAAAGACTACAACATATGGGCCAATCGCGGTCATCCGTGCTTTTATAAGAACGAAATGGCGCTTTTAGTGACATTTTGCATACAAATCCCCATCTAGTAGGGCGCAGTCACCCAGTTTCGGTGGAAGTGCGCGAGTTTGATTGGGATTCAAGTAGGAAGGGAGCGGCTCAGCTTCCTCGGACCACGACCATTCGACTCAGCACCCCGAAGACTACAACTGGTGAAATTTTATTTTTTGCCTTAACTTCCCCTTTTTAAAACTTCTTTTATTCTTATCATAGCCTGTGGCCAATAATTGATGTTGTTGTTTGAAATCTGTATTCAGTGGCTGATAAGAGATGTGTTGTTGTTGTTGTTGTTGTTGCTGCTGCTGCTGCTGCTGCTGCTGCTGCTGCTGCTGCTGTCGTTGTTGTTGTTGGTAGTCATGCAACGTTCGACCAGGTTCCGTCTCCGTCCATCTGGTCTGGCACATTCCCATCGAATCCGACGTGTCACTGCCCTTCTATCAGCGATGGCTTAGCCGAGGTGAGAACTTGTGGTGCATACACGCACACGCACACAGTACGCTCATCGCCAACCCATTGGGCATTTCTGGTACTGGCTGTGTTGCTGGTGAGGGTAGGGTGACCCTGGCCTTGATTAGCAATATGCACCTGCAATGCCAGCCTGCAATACCAGCCTGCAACGGCATGCAAATGACAGTGCCGACTAGTGTGTGTGTGTGTGTGTGTGTGTGTGTGTGTGTGTGTGTGTGTGTGCGCGCATGTGAAGGGATGTGTCACTCTGTCCACACACCCTCTCAACCAGGTTCACACACCCTCTCAACCAGGTACACACACCCTCTCAACCAGGTCTACACACCCTCTCAACCAGATACACACACCCTCTCAACCAGGTACACACACCCTCTCAACCAGGTACACACACCCTCTCAACCAGATACACACACCCTCTCAACCAGGTACACACACCCTCTCAACCAGCTCCACACACCCTCTCAACCAGGTACACACACCCTCTCAACCAGGTACACACACCCTCTCAACCAGCTCCACACACCCTCTCAACCAGCTCCACACACCCTCTCAACCAGGTCCGCATGCCTTCTCAACCAGGTCCATATGCCCTCTCAACCAGGTCCACACACCCTCTCAACCAGGTCCGCATGCCCTCTCAACCAGGTCCGCATGCCCTCTCAACCAGGTCCGCATGCCCTCTCAACCAGGTCCACACATCCTTTCAACCAGGTCCATATGTCCTCTCAACCAGGTCCACACACCCTCCTGCCCATGTGACTGACATTGCTGACCTCATATCGGGGTAGGCTCTGGTACACCAGCACGACAACATCTCAACTAAGACACCAGGCTGACATCAATTAGGTGGGCCGGTTCATTGTAGTAAATATTCTCTCTCTCTCTCTCTCTCTCTCTCTCTCTCTCTCTCTCTCTCTCTCTCTCTCTCTCTCTCTCTCTCTCTCTCTCTCTTTCTCTCTCTTTCTCTCTCTTTCTCTCTCGTTCTCAATATCCCTTGCAGGAATGCAGCAAAATGTGATCCAAAGTCTGGAACGAGATGAGCTCTCCAGGTAAGCTTGCTGGAACTGGGAAGTCGCTTGGGTAGGCTTCAGCTGTGGCGCTCTTTGGAGGCAACCCGAGTGGTGGTGTGCACTTGTGTAATTGTAGATATTTGACACGCAGCAAGCATTGTTTCTCTCGTGTATTCTCTACCTCTATATATCCCCTTTGTCTCTATTTATCTCCCTCTGTCTCTATTTATCACACACACACACACACGCACGCACACACACACACACACACACACACACACACACACACACACACACACACCTGGTCCTGGTCCTGGTATACACTGCCATGTAGGTCATGTGTTTCTCGTTGAGCGAGACGGAGACGAGAGGAGACATGAGCGTTGGTGACGGGATAAGTCGTTTCGCCTTTTGAAACGCCTCTGGCAATTCTGACATTGCAATTGGAACTTGTCCCTTTCATCAGCAGTTGGGCGCCTGGTGGATCGGTTGCAGTTGTGGATAGCAAAGCCCCGGATCGACTTACAGTAGCGTTCACAAATGGGACAGTGAGCGGTACAGCACGGTTTCCGAATACATAGGCGTACAGGTGAAGAGCTTGTGGCATTGGCAACATTCGGGGCAGAATTGGACTGGACACAGCGATGGACTGCAATGCCACCCGCACTCCGAAACCATCGGTGACACTGGGAGCACTGGCGGCTGTTGGCTTGCTGCTGGACTGGTTTACGCCGTTCCATGATGCACTTGTGGCGGGCGATATCTTGCTGCCGAGCAAATGCACGCCGGCACACCTCGCAGACATCTCCCGAGCCGGTTTCTGAGCTGGTTGTATTGCTCGATAAGCTTGCCGCCACTCAGATCGTTCCTGTGCTGTGTCAAACCATGACTCGTCGGCGATGTTTATTCGTCGCAGGTCAACCCTAATTGCGTCTCGCCATCGTTTCCGCGGGCCACACGCTGGGCGTGGTGGCAGCAATGTGCCAAACAACAACATCCGCGGCATCCGCTCCTCAGGCATGCGTACCACGTGCCCAAGCCATTCCAGTCTTCTCTGCATGAGGCGGTCGGGGATATCCAGTGGGGTTGCTGCATTCCATGTTTTCAGAATGGTGCACACACACACACACACACACACACACACACACACACTAACTAACTAACTAACTAACTCTCTCTCCCTCTCTCTCTCTCTCTCTCTCTCTCTCTCCTCCCTCTCTCTCTCTGCGGTTGGTCAGTCAATTACAGTCCCTGGCAGCTCGGTTACAGTGTGGAGACTACAACGCGCCAATGGCTGCTATGCTCAAGGAGAGGCTGACAGCGCGACGTGGCTCATCATCCACCGGTACCGGCACTGCTGGTAAATCTGACCCCACTGTCTTTCGGTGAGTGCCGTACATCAGCTCTATACAGTCAACCCTGGTGTAAGCGAACTCTGTGTTTGGCGACCACCTGCTCTTAACGACCGTTTTTCCATGCACCGACAGTTCTACACAGACACTGTGGGACCTGGTTATAAAAACCACCTGGCTTTAACGACCGCTTTTGCTTGCACCGTGGGGTGGTCGCTTAAACCAGGTTTTAATGTATACCTGAGCGTTGTAAGTTCTAGTGTTGAAACGAATAATCGAATAATCGAATAATTTAGAATATTCGTGGGGTGAACGAATAATCGAATAGTCGTAGGAATTATCAGAAATCGAAAAAAAGGTCTATGCGCTAGTGCTGACCCTGCTGATATTTGCACGGCGTAGATCTGCTCGTATTTCTTCTCAATCTCCTCTCCTCCAAGTTTTAATCTCCTACCGGTATCTAGTATTAATACTTCTGTTCTTTCCATACGAGGGAAACATGGATGCAGTGAATGAGATTTTCGGTCTTTGACCACTTTCGACCAAGACCCTATGTAGAGCTGGATCAGGCGTTGCACACTCTGGGGGGTTATGTACTCTTGGCGGTATAGGTTAACCGGTTTTGCACCTCCACATAACAAAATCCGATATTAATCAGCAAAAAATTTAAAAAAACTACTTAAAAAGTGCTGAAAAAGTGTTGAAAAATGCCATCATGCTTATGATAGAATATAGATTATTCGTTCGATGGAGGGCGAAATTATTCGATAGATTATTCGTTTGAAGAATCCGTGTTCGGTTTAAACACTAGTTGTAACGCTCTGAACTTTCGCCTTTTGACCTGATGTGGAAATTCAAATCAGATCTTTGAGCTTTTTGTAGGGAGCCAAATCTTAGAGTTGGTTGTAGAAAGCCAAGTCATGGAGCTGATCTGAAGCCGTCCTCTCGGTGAACCACATCAGTAAACCATGCCTGTCTGTTTCTCATTGTCCCTCCGTGGTTCGTCTTGTTTGATTTGTTTCTTACATAACCGTTTTGTTCCATCACAGGTCCGTGTACTGGGAGTTGCTCTGTTTTCTGGCAGTTGTACGCGGCACCAGCTTAGATCTAGGTGAGACTGTGTTCTGTATTACATGTGTATGTCTGTCCCGTTGTCTGCCTCTCTGTCCATGTGTCTGTCTGTCCATGAGCCTGTCTGTCCGTGTGTCTGTCTGTCCATGTGCCTGTCTGTCCGTGTGCCGGTCTGTCCATGTGTCTGTCTGTTTGTCTGTTCATCGGTTCATCTGTATGTCCGTCTGCCTGCCTGTATCTTCGTCAGTCTGTCCGTGTGTCTCAGTCAGTCCGTCTATCTGTCTGTCTGCATATCTGTTTATAAGAGGAAAGTGACTGAACCATTGAGCAGAGAGACAGAACTGATAACAGTGAATTAGCGTTTCGACCATGCTGGTCTTCAGAGAGAAGTGTTCTTTCCATTTCCGTGTCTCTCTAGAGAGTAGTCCACTCACTCCCTCGTCTGTGTGTTACTTTCTTGACAGCATCAAGCACCATGACCATGTTGTCATCTTCATGATCACCAACTACCTATTGTCTGTCTCTCTCTCTCTTTGCCTTGTCTTTTCGCCTCTTTGGCTGTCTGGGTGTCTCTCTTTGGGCTTGCTAAACTCAAGAGCTTCTCTGTTTTGTCTTAAGTTGACTTTTGAATGCACCATACGATTGTCTGTGGTTGCATGTTGTGCATGTTGTGCGTGTGTGCATATGTATGCGTGTGTGCGTGTGTGTGTGTGTGTGTGTGTGTGTGTGTGTGTGTGTGCGTATGTGTACGTGTGCTTGCGCGTGTGTGTACGTGAACAGGCAAGTTTGATCGTGAATACTCCCGTGCTGTCGGTCGTCTGTCCAAAGACATGTCCGTTGAACTGCGTCAGGATGATCATGGACCCGATGCGCACGCTCTGGCGTTTCGTTCTCGATTCGGTGCCATCAGTATGTAGGTTGATGCTCTCGATGTTGGCCGATCTGGTGTACGTCCCAGCTCTGGCAATCTGGTGTACGTCCTAGCTCTGGCGTGCGTGCTAGTGATGACGCTGGTTCTTCAGCCACGCAGTGTGTGTGCGTGTGTGTGTGTGTGTGTGTGTGTGTGTGTGTTAGTCATGACATGGAATTGTCATCAAGATAGCCGTGCTAATGACAGCAGCACTCCAACACACGTGAGCAGTCTGTCCTGCACATCACGCCGTCTTCTCCGTAGCGGTGATGCACGCTCTCTCTCTCTCCACGCCACGGTGATCATGAAGACGTTGCTCGATGGAGAGAGTGTGCACGTCGCGTCATGTTTCTCGTATCTGTAACCGGGACTGTGCAACGTCACCTTAGTGTTCTGACTGCCTCCGTGCACACTGCATGCACAGTGCATGCGCAGTGCTGGCTGGCGTTGTGGCTTGATCAGTGTTGTTGTTGTTGTGTTTACTGTCAGCTTGTCTATGATGTGTAAGGAAAGTGCCAATGTCTGATTACCCTCCATCGCTTGAGTGCACATACATGTATCCCACCACACGGGGTCTGCTTGTGTTCGTATGATATCGCTTGAGCGTACATACTATATCACACTGCGCCTGATTGGGTGGTATATCACTTGAGCGTGCATCCTATGTCACACTGGGTCTGATTGTGATCACCCCGGTGTGTCGCATTCTCACCCCGTCGTGTGAACATGTTGATGCTACTAGTACTAGTACTAGTAGATGCCACACTGTCAGTTCCACTCTGACCATGGTAGACGCCCTTAAGGACTGGAATACAGACGCAGTCCGCTGCCAACAATATACTAGCTCTTAGCAAGTTGTTTCTTCAGTGTTTAGCCCGTAGCCTGTTGTCACCTTTTGCCTGTGTGTGCCCACATGCCTATGATAATCAAGTATCTCTCTAATGATATCGTCCACAGTACCCCATTATAGAGAGACGTAGCCCCCCCCCCCCCCCCCCTCACCCTGCTCTTCACTTTGAAACACTGCAGTTGTTTAAATTTAGCCTTATTTGGTCGTCGATTCTATTTATGGAGTATAACCGACCAACCAACATCCCCGTCGTTTTACGCGGATTAATTTTTTTAGTGGTTGTTGATAGGCGTGGTAATGCATGGTCATGGTTGACTTGTGCGTCTGTCTGTCTCTCTTGCTGTTAGCTACAATGTGCTCTTTCTCTTGCTCCGGTGCTGCCCAGCCTTCTCTGCGGTCAGTTTTTACGCAGTGTGGACACAAAGAAGGGCTTTTCTTCACTTTTCTGCTACTTTGTCTGGCCTAATGCTGGCAGCCGTTCGGACGGTACTGACCTTGCAATGGCTTCGGCCTACCTGCTTTCGCACCCGTACAAACATGCACACACACACACACACACACACACACACACACACACACACACACACACACACACACACACAAGCACACACACAAGCACACGCACATGTTTTCTACCACTGCTCAACTTTCTCATCTTCTGTGTTTTCTCTTGTTTTTCTCTGCTTTTCTCTGTTTTTGGAAGATGCTGGATTTTATTTATTGCACGCGCACACAGCTGCTTTTAGACACGCATTTTAAACTTGCTCACTCTGTCCGTGTTGTGATCCGCTGGCCGGTTCATGATAGTCCTGCTGTCTAAGTTCACTTTCTGTCCACGTCCGACATTGTATAGGAGCAATCCTGCTGTTTTAACGTTGAGAGTTATCTGGTGTGTGTGCGTGCGTGCGTGTGTGTGTGCGTGTGTGGGCATGTGTGTGTGTGTGTGTGTGTGTGTGTGTGTGTGTGTGTGTGTGTGTGTGTGTGTGTGTGTGCGTGTGCGTGTGTGGTCATTCATAGCTGTGTGGTGTAGACCAGGCTGAATAGTGGCGGTCAATTCTTCAGCCTTACAAGTTGTTGAATGGTGCAATCCCAGCACAAACTGCTATGGCTTCTGCTGTTAGTGTTGTTCATAGCTTGTGGTCAGGGTGTGGTACAACACTGACCTTGTACCTCCCCCAACCCCCCCCCCCCCCCCCCCCCCAACCCCTAGCCAACCAACACATACATGTACACATGAAAATGTACAATTGCTCCACCAAAGGGTGTATCTGGGTGCGAAAATATGCTTGCTAGTTAGTTGAAGTTACTACACATTCTTTTTCCTTCCATTTTTTATAAAGGATTATCATGGTACTTGTAGTATAAGTTTGATTCTAGCTACTTCAGAAGTATCTCATGGCTGGTTCTCCCTACACCGATTCCCCACCACCCTCCCTTTGCTCTGTTTGACTTATACACTCGGCAGGTGCAGTGGACACAGTTACGAAACACTGTAACCATGACACCCACCCACCAGTGTGTCGACATTTCCAGGCTCTCGCACCCAGACACAGAACAGCACAACCATGACACGTAGCCGCGTGTCGATGTGACCAGACTCTTGCACCCAGACACACTCATCTACAAACACAAGCATTGACAACACTGTTGATGCCGAGTAGAGTAAAGTAAGTATTATTATCGTGTCCGTTCCGGAAGGGAACTCACGACGGCCGCTAACACCCGGTAAACCCTAGCGGCAGATGCAGCGCCTAACGATAGGGGTGAGTGGATAAGTCTTACAACCACTGGCAGAAGTGCCGAGAAACCCCATTAGCAGCACGGCTGGAAAAACCGCTCCCAGGGAGGACTTGAACCAGGTACCTCTCATGCCGAGTATGAAACTACATGTACTGTATCAAGATGTTCAAGCGCTTGGCAAGATCAAGGTTGCGTGGCAACAGCCACAAATAATTGGCTGAATCTATAAACTATTATACTGTATGTTAAAGCAGAACATTTAGTCGGCTAAAAATTCCGTCCAACTCCAAAGAAAGGGAGTTCGTCCGGTTGAAAATTCCGTGCATGGACCATGAGACGTATTGAAAACGTTAGTCCAAAAAGACGAAATTAAATTTTGGGCAAAACGTTCCTACTTATACAGGTGATAGTGTCGGCAAGGGAGCAATCAACTGAAAGGCACGTATAGGGAGGGCCTGGCCAAACTTGGGGCCCAAAAATTAAAATTTGGAAAAAGAAAATAATAAAAGTTGGACTACGTCTAAAAATCATTCCCCAATGCTACAAATTAAATTAAATTCCAACATCTCCAAGCAAGTAAAGTAAATTATCGTGATGCTGCATTGTTGTTGTTGTTGTTGTGTTTATTTTAATTCGCAAACCAAACGGGCAGATCTGCCCAATGAAAAGGTGGCGAATGCAGATAGAAAGCAGTAATAAAATGAAATTGGGGACTGATGTAATTAGGATACAGGTGGAGAAAAACTAAGCCAGCTGATCATCAAACAGGACTTGTCTCAAGACAACAGCCGGGCCATTCAGTTCAAGTGGAATACATGCATACTCAACGAATCACCAGACCTCACCTCTTCCAACATCTGTGCTAACAGCGACAGCTCAGATTCGCCATGGTTTCCAACGGCCGTTCTACAGTTCAACATCGCCATGGGTCATCGCCACGGCTCATCTCCACGGGTCATTGTCATGGGCCATGGCTGTAGGACATATCCATGGGCCATTCGTGCGAGACATTGTCAGTAGCCATGGGTCATCACCACGGGGTCGCCGTAGGTCGTCGCCGTAGGTCAACACTGCAGGTTATCTCCATGGGTTATCTCTACGGGACATCGGTGTGCTAGGCTGTAGGCAGTCAACGTAACACGATCAGGGAGTCGCTGCATTCCGACTATAGTAGTAACGCTATAGTATATTAGTCAGCGGACACCCTGGCGGTCATAGCTGCCAAAGAGCAAGGTCTGGCATTGGCTGCATGGCTGGATCATGTCACACGGCGTAGGTGATTGGCTGCACTGATCATGTGACGTGGTGTACAGCATCAACTGCACTGATCAGGTCACATGGCAGACAGGATTGGCATCAAGGATCATAATTATGTCACGGCGTATGCGATACGCAGTTTTAATTTTTTTTTCTTTCATTCAAGGCTCTCGCTGAAATACGTGTTTGGACAGAGGCAACGCAAGTAACACGTCTTCCTGGATAGGGCCTGCACTCTCGCATAGCCCTGCACTCTCGCATAGCCCTGCACTCTCAGTCTCGCGTAGGCGAGGATAGTAGGGGATAATTGAAGTGACGTCTTGGCAGAACAGCGTAAGTGACGTCTTGGCAGAACAGCGTAAGTGACGTCTTGGCAGAACAGCGTAAGTGACGTCTTGGCAGAACAGCCTAGCACACCTCACAGTTACACCAGTGACTACCGTGCTTGATACAGGGAACAAGACAGCAATGATTCGTATCTGCAGCGGTGTGATGACGTAATGTGCAGCCGTGTGATGACGTAATGCGCAGCCGTGTGATGACGTAATGTGCAGCGGTGTAGCTGCTGTTGAGCATGCAGCAGCTACACCGATGCATACACAGGTCCGTGCAACAAGCACATACGGCACACGTTATGTTGACGATGTCATGGCAATGATGTCATGGAGATGATGGAATTCCGATGATGTCATGGCGAGGATGGGGTGCGGTTGATGTGTGCCGTGATGAGCTCCAGTACGGGACCGAACTCCTCCACAGTCTGCAAGTACGCCATCACCTTGCAGAATCCCAGCCAGTGCGTTGAGAACAGGGAGTGGAGTAGGCTGTCGTTTCGCGTCGTGGCATCTTGAATGGCCTGCACGCTGATCCTCTGTGAGGGAGTGAGCATTCGGTGCTGGAAGCAGAATGTCGTGATGTCCACCGCGCCCATGGCCGTCGAGAATCGCACGTACACTGGCTGCACAAACTCCTTCCATGGGTCGAGGCCACTTGATCGGAATTCAGCAACACGCTCGTGGCTCAGGAATGTGGGCACGGTGTTCTCGTCGATGTGCAGCACCTCATCGGATTTCACTGCCGCTGCTGTCGCCACGGGCACTGCCACTGTCATCATCTCACTTCGGGGAGTGGCTGCTGTGGTGTTACCGGCCACCGTGTGCCGCAATGGTTCCAGGACTCCTGCACCACCAGCAGCAGCCGCAGTGTCGGCGGCGGCTGTGTCGGCAGTAGTGCTGGCGTGGCCCTCGGTGCACTGCGCAGGATAGGATAACTGACCCGCGCTGTTACTGCTGCCACATCGCTCCGCCACCGGCAAGGTCGGGAAGTCTTCAGCAACGGCATTGCGCAACACACGCAGCACCACTTCCCCGCTTTCCAGATCGCCATGCTGAGTCTGCAGTAGCAAAGGAAACCAATGACGACAATGAACAATTTAAAAGACAACAACAACAACAACAACAACAACAACAACAACAACAACAACAACAACAACAACAGCAGCAGCAGCAGCAGCAGCAGCAACTGCAGCATCAGCATCATCATCATCATCAGCAGCAGCAGCATCAGCAGCAGCAGCAGAACCAGAGGTATCGGCAACAAGCAAAGAACAACAATCTCCATACAGGTATACTGTTTGCTGCCACTACACGGTGAAGACATCTCTGCCACTACACGGTGAAGACATCTCTGCCACTACACGGTGAAGACATCTCTGCCACTACACGGTGAAGACATCTCTGCCACTACACGGTGAAGACATCTCTGCCACTACACGGTGAAGACATCTCTGCCACTACACGGTGAAGACATCTCTGCCACTACACGGTGAAGACATCTCTGCCACTACACGGTGAAGACATCTCTGCCACTACACGGTGAAGACATCTCTGCCACTACACGGTGAAGACATCTCTGCCACTACACGGTGAAGACATCTCTGCCACTACACGGTGAAGACATCTCTGCCACTACACGGTGAAGACATCTCTGCCACTACACGGTGAAGACATCTCTGCCACTACACGGTGAAGACATCTCTGCCACTACACGGTGAAGACATCTCTGCCACTACACGGTGAAGACATCTCTGCCACTACACGGTGAAGACATCTCTGCCACTACACGGTGAAGACATCTCTGCCACTACACGGTGAAGACATCTCTGCCACTACACGGTGAAGACATCTCTGCCACTACACGGTGAAGACATCTCTGCCACTACACGGTGAAGACATCTCTGCCACTACACGGTGAAGACATCTCTGCCACTACACGGTGAAGACATCTCTGCCACTACACGGTGAAGACATCTCTGCCACTACACGGTGAAGACATCTCTGCCACTACACGGTGAAGACATCTCTGCCACTACACGGTGAAGACATCTCTGCCACTACACGGTGAAGACATCTCTGAAGACATCTCTGAAGACATCTCTGAAAACATCTCTGAAGACATCTCTGAAAATATCTCTGAAGACATCTCTGAAGACATCTCTGAAGACATCTCTGAAGACATCTCTGAAGACATCTCTGAAGACATCTCTGAAGACATCTCTGAAAACATCTCTGAAGACATCTCTGAAGACGTCTCTGAAGACATCTCTGAAGACATCTCTGGCGCATCGGCTAATTGTCAGCCAGAGGCACGCCAGCACATACTGGTCGCGGCAGCAGGATTCCTTTTTCGATGTAAGGGTCACTGACCTCCCCTGCTTCCCCCCCCCTCCCTTCCACACATACACACACACACACACACACACACACACACACACACACACGCGCGCGCGCAACACAATACACAGAATTGATGATTAGAATGATGATATGCCAAAATAATAACGTGCAACTAGACTTGGGAGGGCATTGCAGAGTAGTTGCATACAAAGTTCAAAAGTGGTAAGGATACCTGTGACTTGTGCTCCTGCAGAGTTCAAGGCCTACCGTGTAAACATTGGACCGTACTGGCAATATATGTTGCCGCGTAACGCGTAACGCAGGGGGTGCGGCGTAACGCGCGACCAGGCTAGTGCGACAAATTTTCGTTGCGTTCGTAACGCGCGTCCGGCGGGGTGCGGCGATCTTTTCATTGCAAAAAAGGCTGAAACCTGTGAAAGCACGTGTACCGCGTGGTGAAAAGTTCAAAACTGGACGCAGCAGGAAGTCCTGCAATAGCAAAAAAAAGGACTGCGGCAATATAGAAACCTGTGTAACGGCTCCTTTGCGACTTTGCATGTAACGCCCTGCGTGCGGTAAACATGTGCCAATGTAACGCTTCATGGCCTCACTGCGACCATATATATTACCAGTACGGTACTATGGTTTGTATGCAACTGGTAACTGGTGTGCAATGCCCTTCCAAGTCTAGCCGCACGTTAATTGGCATATCATCCATTGCGGGCAAGTTCAACTCACTGGTGTAGGCCCGTGATGCTGCTCCTCGCTCAGTGCCATTTCCCGGGCCAGGTCTTCATTGTGTTCGGCAAGGACATCCACAAACACAAGCAGCTTGGCCTTGGTCTTCGCCATCAGCTTCAGCAACAGATGGTCTCGAGCGGCATACGTGCTCTATGCAAAATCCACAATAATCATCAACACATACGCACAGACACACACACATACACACACACACACACACACACACACACACACACACACACACACACACACACACACACACAAGCACGTGCGCGGACACATGCACAAATAGGACTCAATGATGAGATTCAAAAGGAAGTGATCAAGAAATACGTCGCGTTCAAAACTCGAAAATTCTGTGCACCCTGAAAAGAGTGATGTGAAAATTATTTTTTGTCCTGGTTAAGGTGGCTTTTTTTGCTTTTTTATAGCCCCACATTCCCATAACGCATTATTCTCTCAATATTATGTATTACAGTTAGATGGGACTTTGCTCTGGGCATGGAAATTCTGTCGTTATTCGCGAATTGCCGTTATACCCGCAGTCGTAATTAGCGAAGTTGACTGTATACCGCACATTGTTTCCATCCGTTAAAAACATGCACTTACTAATCAATGTAAAACGTTCAATGCTTATGACAAGGCATGTCCTAATTATTGGCTGGTGGTGCTTCTTGCGGACATGCATGCGTAGACAATGCATTTTTTTGTAACATGTACTTACGATGTTGCTTTTCTTCGTATAGATCTCGTCCATATCTTCAGGGGTAAGAACACCCTTGGACAATAGCGCAGACACTACGGCATTCAGACTTAGCTGCTGGCGCAAACGCTCGTGGTGGCGCGCAATAAAGCTAGGCATGGCTGGTGTTCCTGGTGGTGCTGCTGCTTGTGCTGCTGCTGCTGCTGCTGCTTGTGGCGTGGCTGGCATTGCTGTGAGTGCGATTTGTACTGACACTGCCGCTGCTGCTGACTCGAATTGGCCTGGCTGGCTTTCGGCAGTGGATACGGCGTTCTTAGCGCAGCCAAGACCATCGCCTTGCAATGCGCTCTCACGCACGGGCTCACATGTGGTAGCGGGCGAGCGAGACTCAGCGTACACTGCCGCAGCTTCACTCCGCAGTACTACCTCCAGCTACAGGGCACACATGGATGTAATTATAAATATCCGTTATAACCTAAGATAGGATAATGGAGCGCACGCAGCGCAGAAGAATTCAAGTCCAGCTAGCACTTGATTACGGCATGCATGCACCGCATCCGTGATTGGATAATAATTCATGAAAATATCAAAAAGAAAAAAAGTACAAAAAATGTTGTCTGGACCCGATATGGCCATACTCATGATACTCCACTGAGTGCGTTCGATTACACACTTGAATCGATTCAAGTGCATTCAAGTCGTTCGATTTTCATGTCATGAGCCCTGGAATCGATTCCGAATCCATTCACTCACATGGGGTGATGTGCGAATCGATTCATGAATCGATTCGTGAATCGATTCGTGAATCGATTCGTGAATCGATTCGTGAATCGATTCGCGTGCATAATCGAACGCACTCACTAAAGCGGGATTCACAGAAGCTTTTTTGCGATGCGACAAGCGATGCGACAGGCGCGAAACCGGGAAAACCCCAAATCGCAGCCATGTCGCACCCCGCGCAACTGCCGCAACTGGGCCATCGCTGGCCATCGCAGAAGTTGAGCTTGGCTCAACTTTTGCGATGCGATGCGATGCGACAAGCGATTTGGCGTACGATTTTGACCTTTTCTACAGCAAAGTTGTACAAAGGTGCAAGAGTTGCCTATAAATTTGTACAGGTTGTACCAAACCGCGCAAATATCATGGTGACGTACTCAAATCAGCAAGACTTTGCAAAAATTTGTCGCATCGCTGACTTCTTCTGTGAATGGTATTTCGCGAGTTCGCATCGCACGCGTCCGTCGCAGATCGCGTCGCATCGCGTGTCGCATCGCAAAAAAGCTTCTGTGAATCCCGCTTAAGGCGGTGTTTACATGAGGCGTTTCAACCCGGGTTGAGTTCGACCCGGGTCAGATTTCAACCCGCCATGTGCATAAAATGAATTGCGCGTTTACATGACGCATTGCGCTTGACCCGGGTTGAAATTTAGGGTCAAGAAAATCGTACAAACGTACTTCTGTGCGTATCTCGCGCCAGGTTTGAACGGCACTGCAGATGCAAATTTCGCGCGAACCGATTCACGTGACCATACAGGACTGTAGAAGTGGACTTTTGGCGGCATATCAGTATTTGACCCGGGTCAACTGACTTCATGTAAACGCTCACCTCTTTTGTCTATCGTACAGACTTTCAACCCGGGCTGAACTCGACCCGGGTTGAAATTTCTCATGTAAACACAGCTTATAAATCCAGACAGACCACAGTAACCTACTACAGTCTGTACTACTACTATACTGTACTACATTGTAGTACAGTATACTAGTAGTAGTAGTAGTAGTACAGTCTGTATCGGATAGCGTACCCTTTTGATTTCCGTGATTTTATCACTATAACCGATGCATCACTATAATTATGCGATACGATCGATTTTTTTCGATCGACACATGAAAGGCAAGGAAATACTTCCAGCATGGCGTTTTGACAAATGAGCATGCTGCATAGTTGACAGTGCCCGCATTTCCATAAAAAAATTCTTTTATGTACATGCACATGTGTCACTATCAAAATAAGCAACGTGAAGAAAATAAAAAAATAGGGACATTATTGCTACATCACTATAGCCGATAATAATAGTGTGTTATGCATGTTTTGATTCTTTGTTCATTGCATTCCCAACTCATCACAGCCACGCGCTCTTCAGCCGAACCATACAGACACCAGCAAGGACACTTCCGTTGAGAGATAATATTGCTCCACGCCTCTAGACAGCTGTTTCGCTCCCTGTCGGAGCTCATCAGTAGAGGATAATAATGATGATAATGGAGGAATGATCATTCATATTATGTGGAAAGCGTGCATTTGCGCCATTTCTGGTGTATAAGAATGATCATTCCTCCATTATCATCATTATTATCCTCTACTGATGAGCTCCGACAGGGAGCGAAACAGCTGTCTAGAGGCGTGGAGCAATATTATCTCTCAACGG